>NC_132992.1:37965000-38265000 GCF_048564905.1 Vicugna pacos | reverse complement strand
GAATATGAGTTATAAGAACAGGGTGGGATACTGTTCTTCAATACAGCAAGGGCTTTTGGATTGATTGTGATGTTGAGAGCAAGAACAACATTAGAACTTCTATTTGTTATGGGCTATGAATCAGTAAGATGCTTTTGGTTTACTCATACTAGCTTCAACAATGGAGGAGGTCTTTTGGTTTATATATCTAAAACATTCAGTGGTAAGGTGAGCTTTAGGTGAGATCTGATCCAGTTGCTGAATGATGTCACTTCGTATGTGAGTTTTTTCTGTCTCTGTATTTGGTTTTCCACAATATGGGTTTCATTCTAAAGCTGGCTTCCCTCATAGTTTTAAAACCCCTGTCAACAGCACCCAGGTTGATGTTAAATACTTCATCATTCATTTTTGGTAGGACAGAAAGAATTCTTATCCACTGTGGTCTGTAGATAGCTAGACTTCTTGTGTTAAATGCAACATGTGGTTGAGGAGGATGAAGAGTTTGGAGTGGTCCCTTTGAAACATGATGAAGAGACTGAACAAACTAAGTAACTCCAAGACTCATTAGTGTAATTGGATGAAGAAAATAAGTTAAATATTCTCAGAGAAAGTGGCTATTTATTCCTGAAGGAAAAAAATGTTATCTTGTTTGGCAGGGGGTAATTCCCAAACCTAGCCTATGCCTCAGAATTCCCAGATTCCCAAGTGCTCTCTGAAGACTTTCTGAATCCAAATGTTCAGAAATAGACCTCAGGATCTGTATGTTTAACAAGCAGTGCCAATTACTCTCATTTAGCCAGATGGGAGGCTCTGGGAGCTAATAGCTAAGGCTCATGCAAAGCCCGCCATCAGTAATAAACATTGTCACAGCAATGGGCTGAGGCATCAATACCGAGGGACAGGGTGGCCTGTGGTTTGGAAGTTCAAGCTCCATCACTGTGAATGAAGAGAAAGAATGTCAGTGCTCCCTGGTGGCATATAACTGTCTTGCAGATAATAAATACTTATAGATTCTGCTAGGAATACATACTTGAAAGCTGGATTGTCTTCAACAGAGATGGAGAAGTCTCCCACCCTATCACATTCTTTTTAGGCTATGGACGATATGGTTTGATTTATGCAACTTTCTAAGTAAGCTGCACTTTAGAGCCAAAGAATTCATTAAATGTGAGTGGCAGTAACCCCACATCCTTATGTGGCTCTTCAGTTAGATAGAATGCAAAATTCCTCTCAGCTGTTTTCCTCCTGAATTCTTACTATGTACCAAACCCTGTTTTAAGGTTTTATATGTATTAACTCACTTAGTCCTCAATACAACCCTCAGAGATGGGTGCCATTGTTATCTCTACTTTATAAATGAAGAAACCAAAGGGCAAATAACTCAAGTAACTTTACTACATTGACTTAACTAGTAAGTGTGAGGATTGGTTCTAGGACTTCTAGGACATTGTGGATTAGTGTTAGGCAGTAGAGAGCCGAGTTTAGGAATGCCTTCCATGATATCAGACACAGAGGCCACCTACTCCTGAGATAACACAATGTCTTGATAATTCTGGACAGAAGGAAACTATCTTAAGATCATTTGGATCATTAGCACATTCGACGGTGGCCCCAGTAAAATATGAATGGGAAGAGACAGGATGGCATGCCAAGCAATGCTTTCCCTACCCTGACATACTGTGGCTTGACATTCAGTGTAACCAAATTTGGCATTGTGAAGAACCCCTAATGATGTTTTACTGTATTTCAGATAGAGTCACTTTGTGTCTTTTGCAGCGAGGGAGTGTAGGAAATTTGAGAGTTGGGATCAGATTCATACCAAAGAAATGGATTGTTAATCAGGGCAGTGTAGAGGGGCTTTAAGAAGAAGCAAACAATGGGAGGTGGGCAAAGCTTTGCTGGTGCAGATAGATTCCCAGAGGGCTTCCAGGTCACCAAGAGCTGGGCTATTATCTTTGCTGTTGGAATAGCTTTAGATAATGAATGGTAAGCGTTAGACACAGAGTGAAAGTTACTTGCCTTTTGAACATTTCTGCAGCCTGAGCTTATGGCATATTTAAATAACGGGCCAAAGGAAAATAGAGCTCATTTAATTCAGAGTAGGTTGTTGAAAAATGCGATGTCTAATAGCTGTGACTTTCTTTGTCCAGTGATTTTATTGATAGAGTAACACTGGGCTTTATTCCATGATTAAGGTGGGTATCTTTGGCCAGTGATTTTACTGATACATTAACACTGGGCTTTATTCCATACATTAAGGTGGATACTTTGGGTTTCTAATCTAGGAATTGATTGATTGATTGATTGATCTGTTGATTGGTTGATCCACTCATTCATTCATCTAACACATGTATTGAATAAGGGAAAAAGATAGATGATGAGTGAAAATGGTTTGGGTGGTTTAACTTCTCCAGAAATGTCTAGCAGGTCATGATCAAGAAACCATCAATATCAGCATCTAACATTGCTGTGAACAACTGGGTCCAAAGCCTTTTTTTATAGCTTTAGAGGAATCATGATCATTTATTCCCACAAAATAAGACTGATTTTGCTTTTATGAACTGATGTCATACTTCCCCCTTTTTATCCAAAGCATCAATTTTCTTTTTGTTTTCACCCAATCATAAAAATTTATGGCCTTTTACTTTTAGTTTTTCCAGTTTACCCTGACTGTCATCTAACAGATCCTGCATAGGCAACTTGCTCATGTCTTATTGAGTATACGAGGGCCTCTCACTCACCATTTGTGTCTATTGCTTGATAGTTACCATTTAGTAGTGAACTAAGGGCACAGTGAGTGCTTCTCAAACATTTTTCATCTAATTCTCACCACAGCCCTGAGTTAGGTATTCTTATTTCCTTGTAAACTCAGGGCTTAGAGGATGACTTGCTTGAAGTTACGAGGCTGGAGAGTGGCAGAGTGGAAGTTTGAAATCCAGGCCTCTGTGGCCCCAAAACCTTTGTCTTTCATGCTGTACTGGAGTTTCACCACACAGAGTAAGTCCTTTGCAGTTCATTTAATTTTGTTCATCTCCTTTTAAGGTAATGGCCATTTTGTTCACTCTGGCTGACTTTCCACAATTATTTTCCAGTTTAGTGACTCATTGATAAGTCTCTTCTTTGGAATTTTGTTCTTGATAAATGTAGAAATTGTGGACCTTGGCCTCCAAGAACCCTCATTTATATTCAAGGGGAGATACATAGTCTCTTCTCTTTATTTCTCCACCTCCCTTTGTGCTTTTACTGCTAGTCTTTCCTGCCTAACACTCATTCTCTTCACTTGCTTATCATCTCTACTCCTTAGTTCTATTCGACTCCAAAGAAATGTGCTAAGAAGAAACAAGAAAACACATTTAAAAATTATATTTTTATTAAAATATAGCCAGTTTACAATGTTGTGTCAGTTTCTGGTATACAACACAATGCTTCAGTCATACAGGAATATACATATATTCGTTTTCATATTCTTTTTCACTGTAAGTTACTATAATATATTGAATATAGTTCCCTGTGCTATACAATATAAACTTGTTGTTTATCTATTTTATATATATTAGTTAGTATCTGCAAATCTCGAACTCCCAATTTATCCTTTCCCACCCTCTTCTGCCCTGGTAACCATAAGATTGTTTTCTATGTCTATTAGTCTGTTGCTGTTTTGTAAATAAGTTCGTTTGTCTTTTTTTTTTTAGATTCCACATACAAGTGATATTATATAGTATTTTTCTTTCTCTTTTTGGCTTACTTCACTTAGAATGACATTCTCCAGGGCCATAAATGTATTTTGGGGTAGGAATCAGTAGAGTTGGGGAAATACATCCATGTTTGTTGTCAAGCTATCTATAGGAAATGCTGGTGTGTGTATGGTCTTTCTATTACACTGCCTGTTTCCTAAGCTCATGGATATGTTTTAGAATCAGCTATGGTTTTGTTATATTATCCAGATTTAAATACTACATACACATTCAAGAGCCAGGTGGAGTCTTAAATTAATAATTGAGTGCAAGAAATAGTTTCCATCCATTTGGTCTTTGTACTTGATGTTGAAAATATGTACTTCAGAATATTGTATAACTTACAGGCCCAAATAATGTTCTAAAAATAGGAAACTTGATGGTATGTGTTATCTAAATGCACAGGCTAAAATGGATATAAGTAAAACCACTCAACAGCTGGTACAAGTGTGCTGCTATAAAAGAACTCTGTTAAAAGATGTCTTTAGAATGCAGGGCTCATCCCAACATATATCAACACATCCCTTGTCATCCAGTTTCCTTCTCTTCTTTCCTCATGCTGAATGAGTGTAAATAACCCAATCTTATTCTGTCTGTAAAGAAACTCTGAAACAAAGTTTGGTTCTCAGACCAGAGAAGATCCTGCTAGATTCCTGTTCTACTTTTTATTGTGAGAGAATGACATTTCTAAGCTATGATATTTCAATTATGTTCTAGGAATCTTTATCATATTGTTTAATTGCTGCATACCAAGTAGACGACAAAGCTCTGGGAAGAGACGTTTTCTCTACACATTTAAAAAAAATCTGACACACTCCGTCATCTGTGTTTAAAATTTGGATATTAGCTTCTCTCTGTTCTAAACCTCCCATCCACCCCTTCCTGTTTGGCCCACTCTTGTTACCTTGCTCTCTCTTCAATTCATCTTCCATAAGACTTCTTGGTGATCTCAATCATCAGCAGATATTCTCTGTCATTCCTCTGCTTAAAAAAATTGGCAGTAGCAACCCAACATCTGTCATATAAAATTAAAAATCTTTTATAACCTAAAAAGTACTTCATAATCTACCCTCAGCCCCACATAATTTTCAAGTCATATCTTCTGATAACCCACTGCCTTCTCACCACATCAAGCACCCTTTATTTTAGCCAAGCCAGATGACTGGACATTTCATGAATATGCTGCATGTTCTTACTGCTCTTATTTTTGATACTTGTTATTCCTTGTGTAATGGCATTTTCTCCGTTGTCAGCTTGGTGAGATGCTAATTATTTGTATCTGGTATCTGGCATCCATTCCTCTCTGAAGTCTGCTCTGTTAGCCCCAGGGGACCAAGTGGCCACTTGTGTAGCTTCCTCTGTTACATTTACCTCTTGTGATGTTGACTGGGAGAGTTTGTTCATTCATGAAACTGTAATCTCCTGGAAGATAGGGTTTGGAGCCTTTTGCCTTTGAAGAATTAGCTAGAATTCTTTTAAAAACAAAACCTAGCACAGTGCCTATAAGAGATACTCAGTAAGTATTTTTGAATGGAAAGAATAATTTTGAATTCATTCAGAAAGTAAAGTAAACCTAACTCAGCATGTTTATTATTTTATAGTCTTGAGTTTAGAGTGTGAAATAATTCATGCCTCCCCAAACAAAATCATGTTCATACTGGCCTATATACTCCAACTCAGAAAGTACATAATGGCTGTTTGTGCCAGTTTGAGTGATACTAAGACTGAGGATTCAGATAATGATAACTTTGAACTTCCATTTAAAGTTCCTCATCAACCTTTCTTCAAATGATTTCAGTTATTTCATTAGCTATTACAGAATGGTTTTGAAAATTCTATCATTCATTGCACATTTATTAGCTAGAATTCTTTAAAAAACAAAACCTTTTGCTCATCAAATATGGCAATTTGGTTATCTGAAATACAGTTTGTACAGGAAAGGCAAAATAATGCTTAATTATTTGTTGGCAAATTTTAGAACAAAGAATTGATATAGTAATTCCTTTCAGTGGTATCCAGTGTACATATTTATTTTTGAATTTAGTATTATTGCAGTGTCCTTGCTACATAATATAATGTCCCTTCTTCCATTTTGGCCAAAAAAACTCTCAGCCTTTAATGTGTTACCCCTTCTGTGTCAAGGAATTGTGTAATGATCTTCCACATAAACCTGTAACTGATTTCTTACACCAATCAGCCAATCAAGTGCAGCAAAGTAAAACCCAATTATCTTAACACCTGGCACCAAAATTCCTCTGAGGCAGAGATCAATCTATGCTTATGAAAATACCAGGATAAATTGCTTGGGATGGAACAAGAGGGAGAGGAGGTGAAAGAAAAGAAAAAAAAGAAGCAAGGTAATATGGCAAGAATCTGGAGTCCAATGGATAAAATTAGCTGAGTGACTTTTTAAAGAACAGGGCTAACTAATGTTTAATGTTTTATGGTATAAACTATTGTCACCTCTCCTAAAACTTTAGTAAAGTCTATGCCACCTGAAAGCCTGATATAAGGGGATAAAATATTTAGTGTATTTTAGAAGGATAGGAAACCAAGGAAGGGGGCTAAGTTCCATATCTATGTCAATATGGTATGAATAGAGACCATACAAGTGGAAGAGAGAGTTGATAAACTGACTCAACCAACCAGAGAAAGCAGTTGAAAGCCATGGGTGGCTCTGAGAACTGGAACCTTCATTAAATGCACAAATTTTGAAGGAATATTTTGGAAATCTTTCAGGAAATGAAAATACAAATTGAGCCAATCATATCCAGGCCTTACGTCACAAAATAACATAATCATTACAAAGAAATTGTCTAAACTGTGTCTCAAAAACTTACAATAGAATGTATTGATTGTTCTTTCTACCCTCTTCCACCATTGCTTAAGATTCTTCCTTTCTTTCTACTCTTCTGGTCCAGTAACATTATCCTTAGTTATTCCTTTGCTTCAGTAATATACCTTCTTAGCTCTGTAATCAGCAGTCTGTCTCCACTTGAACTTGAGGTTACCTTTCCTGTCAAGCATTTTGATCATGCCAGTTTCCATGTGGAAAATTTCATGATGACTTCTGTCTCACAGTGGATGAAGTCTGGGATTGTAACCTCAGGCTTTTATGTGCTTTACAAGATGCCTTGGACCAGTTTACTGCCTTAATTCTTACCCACCAGGTTGGCTGCTCTGACTGTTCCAAGAACAGTGAGTTCAAAGCCCTCTTTTGGTGTTCATGTTATTTCTACTTTTACATATTTTGAAAGCAAACACTTTATGTTTGAAATTCCCTTCTGTTTTCTCCTAGTTCTCATTAAAATTGTTAAAATAATGAAAGTTAATATTTATTGCAATAAATTTGGAGCATTTATTTATGTAGGACATATTGTCAATGTATTAGTTATCTAGTGCCACATAACAAATTCCTAGAGAAAAATATGTTTGTTTTGAAAGATGGGAGACAAATATATGTTTGTCTGCTGATGATAAAGGCACAATATAGAAGAGACGGAGAGAGTTCTGAATTTTGTCCTTGAAAGATTAGACGTGTTGTCCAAGAGGAGGCATGGCTTTAAATAGGAATGTGAATAATTTATTTACGGTAAAAGGTAGAAAAGCAAAGTATATGGTATAGGCATTGGTAATTAGGAAGTTCTGCTGGTGGAAATATTCTGGTAAGTAGGAAGAGAACGTGTGGAAGTTCTCTTATGATTGCTTAAGTTTTCTCAGGCAGATAAGAGACAGAGTCATCAGCTGAGAGTGAGGATGTGGGTGGATGTGCTGAAATATTTGAGAAGAATGCGATAGTTATCTGTGTGTAGGAGAACAAATAGACTAGGGAACTATAGTATGATTGCTGGGCGCTATTAAGGACCCATTTAAATTGACAGTGAGCTCATTCACCCAGGTTCAATTGCCTAGCTGTAGGAAGAAAATTGGATTCATACATTTTAATATTTGGTCAAATGACTATAATGAAGTGACAGTGAGGCAAAAGAATTGAAAGCATATGCAAGGGAGTTAATATAATGATTGATTATGAAGTTTAAGGTGGTTTAGGAGGGAAGAAAAGCTTCCGTGGGAGTGAAGGAAAGCAAAAATATGGCAGGGTTAATGGACTGGAGATCCAGGTTGAATGAGGTATTGTTGGAGTTGGGATAGTAGAGAAAGGACCCCAAAATGCTCGTCTGAGAATGGAATATGTTAAATCAAGATCATGGAGGAGTTGAAATTGTTAGCAAGGTCTAAGGCATGACTAGAAGTGTTGATGGCTGAGGTAAGGTGGAGTGCAAGGCTTTGAGAAGTTCATTCGTGTAGACATGGAAACTGTTGTAGATATGGAAACAAGACTGTTGGCTAGAGTGACAATGAACCAGATGTTTATTTAAAATGAGAGTGGGTGATCTGGAGGACAATAATTACAACAATGATAAAGGAGTAATGAGTGGTGAAATCCAGTGACATGAGACTTAAAAGAAATGTTTAAGAATGTAAAAAGGAATTTAAAAAATTATTCTTAGTACCATTAGAGATATTCAAAAGGCATTCAGAAATCAAGAAGAAGCTGCTATGGAAAAAGAACAATTTAAAATAAAAAATAATGTATAGAAATGAAAAGTATCCTTGCAAAATGAAGTCCTGTAGATGGGCAGAACCATAAAATGGGCATATATAAAGAACAAATTAATGGTCTGGAAAATAAAGATAAGAGCGTTGCCCATGATAGAGACCAACATTGTAAAGACATGGTATCTAAAAGAGAAAAGTTAAGAGACATGAAGGAATAAATTGAAGGTCCAAAGAAGTTCTAGAGGGAGGGAATGAATACTCAAATCAGTAATAGGAGAGAATATCCCAAAACTGAAGAAAGATCTTATTCCTCATACTGAAAGAGGCAGCAAGTCCTGAACATGATGCATGAAAAAGATACCCACTTAGACAGAGCACAGTAAGATTAGAGTACCAAGGATAAGGCAAAAATTCGAATAAAGGAATAGACTGTTAACTACTAAGGAAGGAGAAACAGATTCGCATCAGACTTGTTTTTCTAATCAACCACCCAGAATGTAAGAAGACAATTGAGCAGTATCTTCAAACTAGTGAGTAAAAATAATTTTTATTGTGATAAAAAGCACATAACATTAAGTTTAGTACCTTAATCATTTTTGTCTGTACAATTAAGTACTGTTAAGTATATTCACATTATTATGCAAAAGATCTCTAGAACTTTTTCATCTTGCAAAACTGAAACCCTACCAGTTAAACCTGGATTCTTCCTCCCGTCTTCCTCCAGCCCTCAGCAACCACTTTTTTACTTTCTGTTTCTGTGATTTTTAACCACTTTCAGTACTTCATATGAGTGAAATTATACAATAGTTGTCTTTTTGTGACAGGCTTATTTCACTTAATATATTCTCAAGGTTCATCATGTTGTAGTATGTGACAGGGTCACCTTCTTTGTTTAAGGCTGCATAATATTTTGTGATTGAAAATAATTTTTAATTTACAAGTCTATGCACAGCCTAACTATAATTCAAATGTGAGGGTAAAATTTAAACATTTTCAGGCATAAAGTGAGCCATAGAACCTCAAGGATATTTTGCAGAAAGAAGATATGGGATACAAGAAGTTCCAGTGAGTGAGCCATAGAACTTCAAGGATATTTTGCAGAAAGAAGATATGGGATACAAGAAGTTCCAGTGAGTGAAGTCCAGTAAAACTTTCAGTTGTTAAATAATTACTGTTGCATAATACAAATAAATTAGTTTGCAACTGAATTATTAGATGATCACATCATGTGATGCACCAAGCAAACTTAGAGAATGCTAAGGTTTTCTCTTGTACAGCAAGAGAATATAGACACTAATTTACATGTGTTTGAAAAATATAAGTATAAATATGTGTGACAAAAATGTAGGAGTAATCACTGAATAATAATAAATAAGTTCTGTAACTTCCAAATAGAAGAAAAGGAATAAAATAGAATAATAATAGCTCAAAAAGTGGTGGGACAAAGGAAGGCAAAAGAGAGAACAAGAAAGCATCGTCATAGAAAATATAAACTAGGTAGTATGAATAAGGACAAAGAAGTCATTATTTGTGGTATTTGTTGTGATTTTAAATGAGTAATAATTTTAATATTATTTAGTTATATTTATTAGGAAGTTATTTATTAATGGGTATAATTTCTCTATTAAAGAAAGGAGATTTTCAGATTGGGTGAACAACAATATTTAGGTATGGCTTAGAGACAACAGTAAAACAAAATTGTACAGAAAGGCTGCAAAAACAGCATATGTAAGATAATCTAAGGAAACTAAAGCATGGAAGGCAAGACATCAAAAAGTAGATGTAAGGCCAAAAATATTTGACTAAAAAAGCGATTATTTTATAGGAACAGCTCAGAGAAGATACAATAGCCATGAAGGAAAAAGCTGCTAGCAGAGTACAAAGAGAAAATAACTTATCTGAAACCACAGTTGGAAACTTAATATACTTTTCTCAGGATTTGAAAGATCAGTTAAACAAAAGAATAGGTAAAAATAAATAAGATTTCAAAAGCAATCAACAAGCTTGATTTAATGGATCTCTCTCTGCCTCTATCTTTGTAACCTACATGTAGAAAATCTGCATCCTTTTCAAATCTTCATGAAACATATGCAAAAAAAGAACCTTTAATAGAGCTCCCCTCCCCTCCAATTTCAGTATATTCCAAAAAACTGAAATAGTTCAGGCCCATGCTCTGATCACAATGCAATAAAATTAGAAATTAACAACAGAAGAATAGAGAAAAGGATCTCTAATAATTGAAAATAATTACTTCTGAAGAACAGAGGAGAATTTGGTGGGTAAGGGGTAGGTACAATGGGTTTTTAATTTTTCATAAAAGTTATGCCTCTTTACTGAGACATTTGTAATATTACCTCTGTAGTTAAAAAATAAAGATTTATAGAAGACAATGCAATTAGCAAGTTTTTCCTTCAACGAATGAACAGAACTGCAAATGTTCTCTTTATCTTCTATCTTCATAATATTCCTGTGAATATTATAGAGGTAGGCATTATTCCAATTTGATGCAATGGGAAACTTAGGTGTAGCTACAAAGCAGGTTTAAAGACTAAGTGGCTGAAATGGATCACTTTCCCCTTAGGGGGTCTTATAGGATGAGTCTACCTTTCCTCCCTGTTTTATAGAAATATATAAACAAAAATATCCATTTGTTTATGCAAACATGTCAGAACCTTGCTAAAAGGACAGAATATTATATCTGAAATTTTTTAAACTTAAAATGTAATCCACTCTAGTATCATGAGCAGGAATCATTTTTTTCAGACTTTTGTTTGCCAAGGACAAATTCTAGCTGGTGAACGAGGCAGTAGAGTTCAGTGTGTGCCTTATTTTCTGAGAGGTAAATACAAGGAAATGATGACTCTTATTATAAGGTACAAGGCCTTTCATTCCTTGGAAGGAATGAGACATTTCTGCATTTGGGAAAGTTTATGATTCTCCTATTTTGACTAAAAACATCTTTTAAAAATAAATATCTTAAGTATTAAAAAATATACAGTGTTTTTCTTTAACAGAGTATACAAAACAATGAAAGCCATCTTTTTTTTTATTCAAAATGAAACCACATGTCTTAGGAAATGAGTTTAGAGTTCAAATTCCTCAACTCATGCAAAAAAATAATAGTTACTTTTCAACATTTTTTCTAGTTCCTCTCATTTGCATTGACACTTCCTGTGGTATTCAGAATCCTAACTCCTCTCTCCTGGATTTTCCACCAGAAATCTTAATTTCCTCTCCATTCTGCTCTACAGAGAATTCATCTCCAATCATTCCATACCCTACCCCCCAAAATTTTCAGACCCACACCCAACACACTCAGTAAAACAACAAGCCCTGTCTGAAATGGGACCCACCCTCTTTGGAAGGAGTTGAGATGATAAATAATTAGATCTCAGTAGCTGACAGCTTGTTTTCAGTGGCCTGAAAAATGGAGTGCATTTTTCTCAAGGACAAATTAAGTATGAGGAAGATTCTATCCTGGGAACTCTTTTTATTTGAGTGGCAATAAAATTCAAATACTATATAAATAAAATCCAAATACTGTGCATTTCCGAATACCCCTGTGATGAGTCATAGAAACATGGTTTCATTCTCCAAAGTGATCATGAAACCCCAGAGTGAGCGACAGCATCAATTCTAAGTTGAAAATATTTGCTGCATATGCGTGAGTTCATCTATGAGAATTTTAAATAAATCTTATTTATAAAAGTCATTCTTGTACAACCAAGTCATTTTTATATGTTTGGCACAATGTAAAATAAAGGGGAAAGGTCTCACTGTACATGGCGCTGAGAGTTGACTACTACATTTGTTTCAACACTTGGGCGGTATAAAAATTAGTCATGTGAACGCCAAGCTGAAAATATGACTATCAGTTTATGCTCACAGCTGCTGTAAACAATTTTGCCTTTTCAGTGGTAAATGGATTTCGGTAAGTGAATTTTGGTGGAAGTCTGGGATATTTTCAGATGCATTCTTGGGTTTATTTATTACCAGAAAACTCCTTGCTGAGAATCAAGTCAGGACACGTTGGTGCCTTTTGGAGAAGTTCTAACTGTATTGATGAGTTTCCTTTTGAACTTCAAACTAGATTCCTCTGTTGGGGTACCCATTTTTTGTGTGTCAAAGTGTTGTTTTAGAGGACAAGGAAAAGGAGGCCTGTGATTTATAATAAAAATAGGTACTTGGTCTTTATGGCATTCCTAGCACAGAGCTCCTTGGACTTTCCTAACCGATGAGAGCGACAAAGGTGTCTGTTGTTAAGTCATTGAGGTGACTTTTGGAATGCTCCTAGCTCTCCTAAGGATTGAGGCTGGTTGCAGGGGGAGCCAACCAGCTGATTAGAGATTGGAAGTTTCAGTCCCCAACCCCGACTCCCCAACCTCTGGGGAGGGGAGAGATAGGGTTTTGAGAGCATCCTAGTGGTAAGCACATGGAGGTGTGGGGAGAGTGGCATGCCTGGAGAGGGCAGGGAGGTGCATGCCTCTCCCCACAGACCTTGCTTTATGCATCTCTTCCATCTGGATGTTTTTGAGTTGTATCCTTTTATGATGAACTGGTAATCTGGTGAGTAAAATGTTTCTCTGAGTTTTGTGAGCCTCTCTAGCAGATTAGTTAAATCTAAGCCGTGGGTGACATGGAACCCTTGATCTATGTATGGTCAGTCAGTTAGAAGCACAGGTGACAACCTGGACTTGTGACTGGTATCTGAAGTGGTGGAGGGAGCAGTCTTGTACGACTGAGACCTAAACCTGTGGGATCTGACTCTATCTCCAGGAAGAGAGTGTGAAAATTGTGTTAAATTGTAGGATACATAGCTGGTGTCTGAGAATTGCTTGGTGGTGTGAGAAAAAAAATTCCCCCTACATTGAAATTATTGGAGCAGAACCTCAAAACCAAATCTCTAAGAAACAGGGCTTGACATAATCAAACTCATTGACAACCCAGTAAGATCTAACAGGAAACTCTAAGCAGAGACAAGTACTGGAAATGCATTAAGATATAATCAAGAATCATTGATACTGAGCAGGATTTATTAAACACCACTTGTACTTAATACCAGTCAAATGTTGTACACATAGGTTGGTTTTGTACTCCTGAAAAATTTCCTTTTGAATCTATGACAATTTCTAATTCTTTTCTTTGGACTGCATTCTTTTTACCATTTGTTCCTGCTGCATAAATTAAACTCACTGATCCAGAGTTGGTTCCCACCCTGCCCCCTTCCCTTCTCTTGCTAACTCTTCCATCTATATTTTTCTAGCTGCACATTCCACCCGTCTCTCCCTTGATTTTATCTTTGTTTGTTTATTTGATTCAAATGGTGAAGTTGTTGGCATTTAGAGTGAAGGTTATTGCATCTGACATCCCTTATCTGCCCTCCTGGGGCTCGTTGGGGAATCACCTTCCCACACATTCTCAGTATAATATATGATTTCTTAGGGTTGCTAGTACAAATCCACAGCTCTGGTGAAGTCTGAAGGGTAATTTGAGGGGCCAGCTGGTCATATGATCATGGACGGTCAACCTAAAAGTAATGCTTGGAGTTAGGACCTAAATAAGACTCAGAGGCGTGGGTTCCATTTAAAATAGAACATCTTCATGTCTCCCAGCTGTCCCAGCCCTTGGCAGTTCCACACTCACGGGGTTTCTTTCAAGAAGCACCTGTTTGCATTGTAGCCTGAATTCGTAGCAAATTATTTCTACACAGTTGGAAATAACATCAAATTGGCTCTTTTACCAGGCACGCTGGACAGGAGCATTTGGGTTTTGTAGATGTTTGTGTGTTCTTGTAGTGTGAAAATGCCTTTATTTAAAACAAATACATTTTCCAGCTCATTATCCCACAGTGTGAAGCCCAATTCTGTTAAAAATAATTACAATGGCTGAATTATTTTGCTGAGAAAAACAGGTATCCACATGCCACTACAAATTCAAACTTTTGTTCCCAACAGTCTTTTGATGCATCATCCCAGGATATTGTAGCTTGAACGTTTAAAGAATATTTCTCTAAGGTTATTGTGTAAATATTTTTACTGATTTGATGATGAAAAATCCTTACCAATACTCATGATATTTCATATCCTTCTTGGATTACATCAGAAGGGAATTAGTTTCTTTTATTCTTAAAAATATTGAAACTTACTAGATACTGTAGTCTTATTGGGAAGAAAAAAGGTTCATCTTATGACTTGCCATGCATATGTAAAAAAATGTAATTTGCTTTGGAAAAATAAGAGATAATATCTGAATATGGTAGAGCTTAAAAGATGCAGACATTTAAATTATGACATAAAATCTGACAACTTCAGGGTTATGAACCTCTGCTTTGAACTTCAAACAAACAAGCCTCTAAATTCTTTGTCCATTTTTATCTTTGTCAGGACTGCACAAGGCACATTTGCATGCCTTAGTCTTCCCTCCATCTGTAATCTGAAGAAAATTAAAGAATAACCAGGTAAGGGAGGTGGTGAGGAAGAGAGAATTGAATTGTTCACTAGAAATATTTTTCAGCATCTAAACCTTCATGTTATTCAAGTAATTAGAGTTGATCATTTATTTGCAATAGCCTTTTAAGGTTAAAGCAGTCATGTTATCCAGGGAGACTGGAAACTTCCTCCAGGCAAATACAATTTTTGCAAAAACTCTTTCGGTGTGTGACAGTTTGAGTTCAATCACATTGGCTCCCCAGAAAAGACACTGGACAGAAAGACACTCTAGTCCCTACAGGTGCCTCTTCCTGGTCCTCAAAGATGCTCCTTGAATAGTGCTGTGAGACGTTAGGAAATACTTTATTTTATATCCTCCTCTTAGTGATTGTATTGTAATTTAACATACTAAAAGTTCTAAAAAGTTTGGCATTAAAGTAACTTGTTTAATTTTATTTAACCCAAGTTTCCCAAACTTACATGATCATGGTATCCTTTTTATATTCAACATTTATTAACATTCTGGGATTCCACAGAAATATTATGCTGTTTTTTTGTTTAAAGAGGTTTTCAGGGAATATTTCCAGAATTATCTCCTGATGTACAGGTTACGGTTGGTAAGAATTATCATATACACTGGTATTACCAAAAGTATTCCCTTTTTTTTTTCAAAAGTATTCTTAAATCTTAGAAGATCTGTGAAGACCCAGGAGATAGGGAGGATATAGCAGTGAGTATAAGAAATGTGTACTTCCAACTCAAATTTGGTTTAGGCTTTTCTAGGGAAGATGTCATTCTAATTTCTTTTACAATGATCGCAATTTGTTCTTGTCATAAAAGTTAGTGTTTACAGAAACTATTATACACGTGCAACACTGCTGGAAAGTAAGGGACTGGTTAAATGTTGGTTGGAGTTCAATTTTAGGGGAAAATAGTCCAAAAACATATTATTAAAACTATTACAATTTAATATATATGTATTTTAAAACTTTAAAATGGTAATGTTTGAATTTCTTCCCCCTCTACCTCTCTCTGTGCCCCCCTGCCCTTTTGCGTATTTTAAGAGCACTTCTAAATCACCTCCTGTGTACACCATAGTATGTTAGGTGCCACGGGGGGATAAGAAGAAATGGAAGGCATGATCGCTGCCCTTGAGCAGATGATCAGAAAAGACTTCAGGTTGGATTTTTACACTGACTGGGTAGATTGACTATGTAGAACAAAGAGGGGAGGTGCATTCTAGGTGGGAGGTTCAGCTGAAGAAACAACAAAGGCAGAATGAAACCTGGTATCATCCCATAGTCAGCGAGCAGGAAGCAGGAATAAGGCAGGTTGCTTTGAGTCAAGCGGTTGCCAGCTCTTAGCTGGATGGCTGCTCACCCAGACAGGCATAACCTCTATGTGCAGCCAGAGCCCCTTGCTGTTTTTATATGGATGCATCTTTGTCCCAGTTTAGAAAAGTTCAAGGTTTTTGTTGAGGTCTGCGAGGATGCAATTATTTACAAAACTGTACTGACATGGGGAAAAGTCTGTAAGCAGTCTGAAGCCCGCCCTTATGATGGGATTGATGGCAACTTGGTGCAGGGTGATGGAGAGGCGTATGTTCCAGTGTGGTCACGGTCATGTTGATGAAAACTCTTTTTCAAATGGTATTTGTGGGATCTGAAAGGGGATCATACTTACGTCCAGTTAAAGAAGGAGAATATATTGGGCCATGACTAGAACCCTAGATCCCAGGTTTCTGCAGGAAAATTGATGATATTTTCCCAAACCTGGACAGGAAAGGGAGAAGAGGCAGATGTTCCACTTTTCTAAATAAATAGACAAGTCTTTTATATTTCCTTTTGGGAAAGTTAGCTGATTTGGGAAAAAGGAGAAGGGGAATGAAGAACTGGAGGAAAAGGTAAGGAAGGCTCAGACTGCTTCATGGCTGTTTGCTTGATGCCAAGTGAAGTTGGTAGTCCTGGTCACTTCTCACCTTCCTCTCTTGAGGCGCAAAAGGGACCCAATCAGCTATTTTACGGTGACTATTAGACTTAAAAGATCAGGAAAAAGCACACATTAAGGAATATTATTTCTGGTCAAAGATTAACAAAATATTACTCATTGACTCTGCTCTCTACAACATTTGTTTTTTATGTGCTTGTTATAAGGGACTTTACCTGTGGGCTATGGTTAGTTAACCAATTAACTAGAAGTTACTCTTCTAGAATTAAGCAGGGCTTTGCAGTTCAAAAATAGAAAGTCCTCCAGAAGAAAACTGAATAATTTCTGTTGAAGTTAGGGAGACTTTGGAAATTTTTCTGATATTTTCTGGGATTCTGATTTGTCTTTTTAAGCACAGTCAAATCCTGGATTTGCTGCCATGCCTAGATCAGCCTAACACAGCAAAGTAAGTGCTGCTTAAATGAGGCAAGAAGGTTTTGTTTAATGTTGAAACTATCTTCTCTCTTTTTTAGATAGAACCAGTACTTTAAAATGTAGCCGATAAGGGATGTATGACAGAGTAATTATTCTAAGGGAGTTTTAAATTGGTATATAGGTATATTTAAAACACAAACCTGAAAAAATGCCCTTCAAAAATACATTGCCCGGAAGCATTGAAATTCTATGTTGTCACCTTCACCAAGATATCTAAAACTCACACATCACAATAAGAGAACTAATGGGAGTATAAACAGTTTAGCTATTTTAACTAGAATCATTTAACTGCCTTACTCTTTATATTATACCACTAAGACTCATTTTAAGACCTAATGGGTATTAGCAAGTATGGTATCCTGCCCTAGTCAGTCTCAGTGATAAGGACTATCCAACAATTAACCCAAATGCTGAGTTATTTCAGTCTCTAAGAGTATAAAACCTGAGGGCCACGAAGGCTGGAGTATAGACCTTGGAGCCAGGAGGCTGTCAAACAGCTTTTAAAATGTGGTCTGACTGTGGGGACTTTAGAAATTGGTCAACAATTGGCTAAATAAGCCTTTGACTCAGTCCTTGCTTTGAGCTGCTCATTACAAAGCACCTTGGGCAGGCTACATAGAAGTAAACAGAGGGCGTTATAATAGCTCCTTGAGCATCTAGCTCAGGCTTGGGGGAGGGTGTCAGCAAAGGCTCCTTAGAAAGGGGTTATCATTCTTTGAAGTAGAAATTTGTAATAGGGAGCTTATTATCTAAGTGCTGAACAACTAAGTGCCAGTTACCGCAAGTGTTCCTAGGTATTAGGATCATGGTACAATAATATTAAAACTTTACATGTGTGTGGTGCCTCCAGTTTAATAATGCATCTGTGGCATCATCTCATAGCAGCTGAATGTTATCTACTTGAACGTTTCCTGATCTTCTCTTTTCCGCACACATGGTGGGATTATACTTCCCTAAACCCTTGAACTAAATGTGATCATCAGACTTGCCTTGACCACAGAAATGTGAACAGAAGCAATGTGTGTCACTTCAGGGTGGACATTTTAAAAGCTTGTATGCAATTTACCTTTTCTTTTTCCCTACTGTGATGATCAAGGAAGCTTGTGTCTAGATGAGATGCGCCTCAAATGGGTCTTGAGTGACTAGAGAAGCAGAGTTACCTTGTTAACCTGTAATGGACATGTAGGGTGAGAAATACATTTTTGTTGTCTTAAGCCACTGAGTGTTTTTTTTTTTTTGACAGTGTTACCTTATCTTCCCTGATGGATATAAACATTCATCCATAATTATTCATTCTATAAAGCAAATTAATGCAGAACATACAGAAGCTTCTGATGCTTTTTTTATTTTTTAAAGTAAACTTTCTTTTTTTCAGAACAGTTCTAGGTTCACAACAAAATTTACTTTAAGGCACAGTGATTTCCCACATCTCCTGTGCCCACATATGCGTAGCCTTCTCCATCAACTTACCTACTAATATGGGACATTTGTTACAATTGATGAACCTGCCTTGATACATCATAATCATCCAAAGTGTATAGTTTACATTAGGGTTTACTCTTGGTGTTGCCCATTCTGTGGGGTTGGACAAATGCATAATGACATGGATCCACCATTGTAGTATCATACAGAGTATTTTCGCTGCACTCAAAATCTGTGCTCCACTTCTTCATCCCTCCTTTCCCCCAACCCCTGATAGTTACTGATCTTTTTACTGTCTCCAGAGTTTTGCTTTCTCCAGAATGTCATATAGTTGGAGTCATACGATATGTAGCCTTTTCAGATTGATGTCTTTTAGTCTTTCTCTTGAGTAATATGCATTTCAGTTCCCTCCATGTCTTTTTATGGCTTGATAGCTCATTTCTTTTTAGTGCAGAATAATATTCCATCATCTGGATACTCCACCATTTATTTATCCATTCATCTACTGAAGAACATCTTGGTTGCTTCCAAGTTTTGCAATATGAATATAGCTACTACCATAAAAATATGTGTGCAGGTTTGTGTGCATAAATAAAGTTTTTAACGCATTTGCATAAATACCAAGGAGCACAATTGCTGGATCATGTAGTAAGAGTATGTTTGGCTTCGTAAGAAAGAGCAAAACTGTCTTCCAAAGTGGCTGTACCATTTTGTGTTCTCACCAGCAGTGAATGAGAGCTCCTGCTGTTCCACATCATTGTCAGTGATGTTGTCAGTGTTTTGGATTTGGCCATAATAATATGTGTGTAGTAGTATCTTATTTTAATTTGCATTTATTTCCCTGACCACATGTGATATAAAGAACCTGTTCATATGCTTGTTTGCCATCTGTATATCTTCTTTGTTGAGGTGTTTGTTAAGGTGTTTGGCCCATTTTTAAATCAGGTTTTTTTTTTAATTTTTGAGCTTTAAAATTCTTTGATATGTTGGATGACAATCTTTTATCAGTTGTGTCTTTTGTAAGTATTTTCTCCCACTGTATGTCATGTCTTTTCACGCTTTTGGCAGTATCTCTTGTGGAGCAGAAATTTTTAATTTTAGTGAAGTCCAGCTCATTGATATTTTCTTTCCTGGAACATGCCTTTGGCATTGTATCTAAAAAGTTACTACCCTATCCAAGGTTATCTAGGTTTTCTCCTAATTTTATGATTCTGTATTTTACATTTAGGTCTATGATCCTTTTAGAGTTATTTTTTGGGAAGGGTGTAACATTTGTGTCTCAATTCTTTTTTTTTTTTTTTTGGCTTGTGGACATTGTTGTTCCAGTATCATTTGTTGAAAAGACTGCCTTTGCTCCACTGTATTGCCTTCACTCCTTCATCAGAGATTAGTTGACTATATTGATGTGGGTATGTTTCTGGGCTCTCTATTCTGTTCCTTTGATCTGTTTGTCTATTCTTTTGCCAGTACACACTGTCCTGATTACTATAGTTTTAGAGTCAGTCTTGAAGTAGGGTAGTGTCAGTCCTCTGACTTTGTCAATATTGAATTGGCTATTCTAGGAATTTTTGTGCTTTTAGTGCCTGGCATTTATCATGGTGATCCAAAGACCTTTTTGCGGCTTTTATCCTGATTATTGAGTGCCAAGAAATTGAGTTCTGGCTCAGTGAGTTGTTCCTGTGAAGAAATAACCACCAGATCCACAAGAAGCATTTACATAGTAATAATTCAAGTCCATATGATTTTTGTCCTAGGATGAGATGATCATAATTCCAGACATATTTCCACAAGTGTGAGATCACCTCTTAAATTACAGTTTAAAATAATCCGATAACCAATTCATAACAATGTATTTGCTCTAAAAGCAGGTAGAGAATACAATTTACCTTTCTTGTCTTGGTTCGTGACAGCTGAGCCATCCCAGTCACCCAGTTCTCTCTGTCACTCCTCAGAGCCTGAGCAATTGGACTCCTATTTCCTCAGAATAAAGGAATTCAAGGATTTCTAAGGTTATTTCTAACTTCACCTACTAGTTTGCCCTTTAATGTAGAAACTCTTATGATTCCTTTGTATACTTCATATAATATAGTACATACTCAAATGTTCTCAGGATTGATATTCTGAATGCATTATTATCTTAATGAGTAATATTGAGTATATGACAGCCTGGGGTTATTTGATAAATTTGCTGAAATTTTAATGAACTTTTAATAAAATACAATGAGTATCTTCAGCTGAAAAAGAACAGTGGGCCCAGACTCAGACTAAGCTAGTCATTTCAGCACTGAATCTCATTTGTAAATTTAATAGAGGGTTAGACCAAAATGTCATGTATAGCAACAACTTCCTCCAAGATAGTGAAGTCCAGTGAAGAAGACCACATAAATTTGATGATGCTACTAAATCAGTTGGTCAGGGAAGATCATAAACCCTGTATTTATAGAATATACAACATGCATTTTAAGTTAGTCCTGGATCTCACCCACAGATCTGTCCATCTTGCTGATTGAACAGTGGATTCAAACAGGACTATAAAAGGGAACACAGTTGTTTGGGAGAATCTAGGGAAAGTATCTTAGAGAAGGCAGGATTGAGCCAGCCTTTGAAAACTGGGAAAGGTTTTGAAAGGGAACAAACAGAAAAATACTAGGGGCAGGAATAAATAATTGAGAAACCTGTCTGATTGGAAGTCATGTTAAAGAAGAGGATTTAGGTAAGAGTGAGTAGATAAATTAAGCTAGAATCTAAGAAGCTCTTATAACAAACTGAGAAGTCTGAACTCTATACTCAGGGCCAGTGCTTATCAGCTGGGGCCAAGAGTGGGATGAGGCAGCAAAGCTTGTAGGAGAGCTTCTTAAAACTTTATTGCCCTCTCAGTGCCTCATCACTACAGTGCACTGAGTAGTCCTGCTGTAGTGAGCCACTGTTACTGATGGAGTGCTTAAATTGTTTTTGGCAAGAACAAATATTTGAAAGCCACTGCTGTAGGCAATTAAGAGCCATTGTAAATTTATGACAGAAGAGTTACGCCAGTTAGTTATATAATCAGACAATGACCTTCACACAGTGTCCCAAGTCCTTCTTGGCCTCTCTTTGACAACTATAAGTAAATATTTGACAGGTGAAGGTAATAGATCCTATTCTTGTCTTTTTAACCTACTATTTAGGACATACTATGGAGTAAAAACCAACAGAAGTAATGTTTAAAGTATTTCCCCAGATTTCAAAGAGGAAATATGGAATTATAGTATTCATGCACATTATAAATTCTGGAGTCATTTTTACTTCTTAATACACAGGTGATTTTTTGTACACTTTAAAGAGAGATTATTCTAGGTAAATGTCATGAAATGAACTCTATCTCAGGGCAAAGTTATGGCAATGTATAAATCCCTTTTAAAAGCAAATGAAGAAGTGTTTCATTCCATCTGTTCTAAGTGCTGCACCTGAAGTCCGGATCGGAGGCTGAAGCCTGCCAACATTTACATGCTGATTAATCCTATAAAATTTGATAGAGTCATTCCACTACAACACCTGGAATAATTGCATAGTTGCTGGCAAAAGAGAGCAGAAGGTACTGTTAAATCTGCCAATCATGGTGTAGTTAATAGTTCCCCAGAAATTGCACTAAATACTAGAGTCCTGACCTTTTTGTTTATTCAAGACCCATTTTCTTTGTATTCTTCTTCCTTTGATTTGATTGTTTGTTGCTACATTTAACAACAACAAAAAGAGGAAGCAAGCCACCCACACCAAAATCCTCCTTTCATCCATTAAAATTAAGCATTAATAGTAACAGAGGCTGAGAGAACAGTGAAGTCGCTGAATCCTACGGCATGTCAGTAAAATGCTGGATGGGGCTCTTTTATCAGTAAGGTAGGGCTGTTGGCTCCACTGTGCTCCACTGGGTCCAAGCCACAGAGCACCCTGGTCCGGGAACAATTTTTATGGTAAATTATGCTAAATTGTTGTTCTAGAACACCTTTTGAGTTTTTAAAATGAAAATGTTTTATTAATAGTGTCTCTATTCTCATATGAATTCTGAGAGCCAAAAAAAAAAAGAAAGGACACAGGTGTTTTAGTTTCCCATTTGATCTATAGAAAACTAAACACAAAATGTTTGTAACACTTCTATAGTTAATTCTGGTTAAGTAGCCAAATAAAAAAATAGTAAGACATTAGTCCACAGAAATAAGTACATATTGGAAAGTATATGGATTTTGGAATTACAGACCTTGGCTGAGTTACCTGTTTGTTGATCTTCTATTTTCTCATCTATAAAGCACTAGTGATGATGTATATACAGTTGTACTCAGCATACATTAGTCTTTTCACTATGTAATTTGCTCAGTTGTTATGTTTTCTAAATTTGTTAACTAGTTGTGCAATATGTGTTATGTAAGAAGTGTTAATAATTTATTAACACCTATGCAAATAGTATCTGCCTTTTAATAAAATACAATTTGAAAAAATTTAGCAAATGGAATAATTGGGCCCTTTATATAGATGAGAGATGCTAGGAGTAATTTTTAGAAAAAGAAGATTGTAAATTAAAAAAATCATTTAGAAAGAGTGGAGATGAAAATTTCACTACATTATAATTTTCTGAGTTCCTTAAACGTGACTTTTTTTTTTGTGATTGCAACAAGAATATGTATTCATTATATAAAGACTGGAAAATACAGAAGAGAACAAAAGGAATTGCAGTTGTACATGAAGATGGGAGATACCCTTTTTCTTGAAAATAAATTGCCCAACATGTCAGTAAACACATTTCAAAAGGCATAAAACCTCAAGGACCACCAAAGGGAAAGGATATGACAGCAGACAGAGATGTGAATAAAATTTTGGAAGATGAGACACAGATGGATTGGTGATAAATCATTTCGAAGTATGAGAAAGTAGAAATCTAGCTACATGCAAGGGGGAATAAGGGGAGAATTAAAAGAAAACACCTACAAGTTTTAAGCTTCCAAATTTAGGATTACAGGCATATCAAATGTTCAATAGCCTGGGGCAGAGTAGGAATGAAAATGGGAAGATTGCTTTAAAATCTCTATAATGAATACGTAGGTTCTTAGATTTCTTCAACCCAGCCAAAGACACCTTTTGTGGAAAGGCTGAACCAAAGAGACTGTGGACCCAAGGTACAACTGGGGCATGTGTTAGACTAAGTGAAAACCTGTACTGAAGAAGGCGTATTCCTACTTTTTAGGTTACATGTGGAAGGACTTTCCTAGACTAACATTCTTGGCATCTTGCCCGATTTCTGTATCCCTTTTTCTCATGGAGAATTACCTGACTGTTGATCATTGTTTTGTGACTAGGAGAATCAAATTCATCAGTGTTTTTTCTTCCCTCTGTGTGAGGCAGTGATTATGGGTGAGTGAGTCTACTCTGCAACCCTGAAACTTCTCTCAGGTATGCAGACCAAGGTCTAGACAAGGGCATGGAATTTAAGCAAGCTCATTTGGCTCTCACATCTAAGCCATAGTCTTCTAATCAATCAGTAAGAAAGATGATATTTGGACTTTAATCTCTCAGGTGGCTTAAATTATTATTATGTTATTAATTGATTCCCTGAATATCAAACAGTTTGCTTCTTGAACAAAAAGATTCACAATCTCCTTTCTTCACTTGACTGCCAGAATATTGGTCACTGACATGATATACTTCAAACAGAAGATGGGTCAAACTTCTCTGGGCAACTGACCAAAGAAAAAAAAATCACATATATTGGCATTTTGGAGTCCTCCCATGAAATGGACAGGTTCCTGGATGTTCACCTATGGTGATGCTCAACGGTCAGTAAGCCTGTTCAGGCAGAAGAGTTTCCACAGTCACCATTTGAGTGCTTTGCTCTTAAATATAAATTCATAGTCAAGGATTTTTGAGGAAAGACTCTGATATAAAAGACAATGACAAGAAATAAAAAGAATGAAAAAAATTTTTGGAGAAAATACACATATCAGAAGAAAACATCACACTTCATATTCAATATTCTCAAAGAGAAAATAAATTATTCCATGAAATAAGAATAGGATTGTATAAAAGGTGATATTCAGGAATATGGCAAAGTTCTTAGAAATTGAAAATATGATAGTATATTAGTTTTCTATTGCTGCTATAATAAATTACCACCAATTTAGTGGCTGAAAATAGCAACAAATGTATTATCTTACAGTTCTGAAAGTCTAAAGTGGATCTCACTGGACTAAAATCAAGGTGTCTTCAAGGCAGCATTCCTTTCTCGAGGCTCTAGAGGAGAATTTGATTTCTTGACTTTTCCAGCTTCTAGATGGTGATTGCATCCATTGCTTGTGGCTCCCTTCCATCATCAAGTCCAGCAGTGACAAGTTGAGTCTTCATCACACTGCAGTACTCTAACTCTAACTCCTCTGCCTCACTCTTTGATATTTAAACGCCGCTTGTAATTACACTGGGCTCATCCAGATTATCCAGGATAATCTCCCTATCTTAAAGTTGGCTAATTAACAACCTCAATTCCATTTGCAAATTTAATTCTATGGCATATAGTATAACATATTCACAGGTTCAGGAATTGGACTGTAGATACCTTTATGGTGGGGGGCATTAGTCTATGTACCACAGATAGCAAAAATTAAACAATCTAATTGAAGGACTGAAGAGAAAGTATAGAAATAGCCCAGTCAGTAAAACAAAAAGACAAAGAGGTGAGAAGAAATAAGAAAGAAAACGCATTCAAGACATTTGAGAAACAAGTCCATTTAACAGAAATTCCAGAGAGAAAATACAGAAAAAAGGAATAGGAAGAAGTTACTTTAAAACAAACAAAAATAATGTAAGAAAATTTCCCAGGGCGAGAAGACTTGAATTCCTGATGAACAGAAATCCCAGAAAAAGAATACAGAAAACATTTACAGGAAGAAATTATCAGAAGAATAGTACAAGAAAATTCCCCCAAACGTCCCCAAAATATTGAATTCCAGATAGCAGGAGTTCACCCAGTGTCCAACAGAATGTTTGGGAAAGGATCATATCGTCATATACTATATGTTTCAAAATACTAGGGATAAAAAAAGTGTAAACTTTCCCAGAGAGAAAGAAAAAGTCATATACAAATTGGCCTCCTCTAATGACACTGACATTCTCTAAAACAATATTGACAACTCAAAGAAAAATAATCCTTCTCAAATTCTAAGAGGAAATAAATCCATTCTTGAAATCTGATGCTGAATAGGTAGTTAATTAAGGGGAAGAGTTCTATGCATCCTCTCTCAGAAAGCAAATTAAGGATATGAAATGTGGCGATGAACTAAGGAAGAATCAAAGAATTCAGTAAGAGAGTGTGCTAACAGAAAGTTCCATACGCCTGCTAGATGCACATTTAGGTTACAGCGGTCCAAATGGAGTAGGAGGACAGAGGTTCAATAGCGATAGCCCCAAGAGAATGTTTCTTAAAAAGGGAAGAAAGATACGTTTATTACCTAATGCATTCTGTCTTAATGAGACAAATTTGATACTTCCATCAAAAAATTTGGACTTAAATTAGGATCAATACTTTGAAAAATAAGCAAATGATACAAAGCAATTAATAACTCAGGTAAAAGCAAGAAGTTGTAAAGGAAGCAGACATAAAGATAATACATCATGTAAATTGGTTCTAAACAGTATTTGTATAATAGTGTAAACACTACATACTAATTTAACTGAATAATTGTTATTTGGGGAGGATGGAGGTTATATGTAGGTATATGGTTTAAGACAGTTAAGTTTTTATTTTTTATAACAGGAAATCAAAGAAAATGTCAAAAATAGATACTACAAGAATTTTCAATATAAACTTACTATTTGAAAAGAAGGTAAAGAGCCAGTTAAAAGAATTAAAGGAATCAGGAGTTCAGAATGTTGGGGCAACTTACAACTTTGGTTTATAAACTTTATGCCAGTAATGCTTTCAGAAAAAGAAAAATTAATTCTTTTTTTTTTAATCTATTTCATTTCATAACTGTCTTCCTCTCATTCACTGTGCTCCACCTACACTGGCCTTCCTGTTGCTTGAAAATGATACCTTTCCAGCCAAGAGTTTTTTTTTTACAGGTTTATGGTATTCTATTTTTCAGGAACATATGACTTAGAAAATTTCCAAGTCTTCCTTCTCAAAATTCATCTCTCAACTCAATCGTCACCTCCTTCGGGAGGTCTGGTGAAGTAAAGAAGACTGAAATTTTTGATACTCCTCTCATCAAGGGGTAGAATCTATTTCCCTTTCTCTTGAGTCTGAGATGAGCTGTGACTCCTTGATGAATAGATTATATCATCAGTGATGCTATACTGGTTCCAGGCCTAGCTTTTTAGAGGTTTGGCACCTCTGCCTTGGTCTCCTGGAGCCCTCAGCTGCTGTGTAGGAAGTCTGACTGCCTTGATGCCCCTGTGCTGTGAGAAGCCCAAGCCCAGCAAATCATCATGTGTCAGTACTGGCTTGTTTGAGCTCAACTCCCTGCAGAGGTGATGGAGGGTTCTCCTCAGGCAGAGGCTGGGAGTCTCCCACCACTGTCTCCTCATTTCCTCGAGGTGACTCTTATGTGGACCCTCATCACAGCCCTGCCCTTCTGAATTCTCTCAGTCTTCCTAGATAACACTACCTCCATTCTTCTCTCTCCTCACCAGCCTGGCCTCTCTAATTTTCTCTGTTTTATAGGAGGTTCTGTGTTTTTTATATATTGTTTTTCCAAGCCTTGTTTCTGGCCAAATCTTAAGTGCTTAGACTTTTGATTTTCAAATAACTGATTCTCAAAGGATTTCAAAAATTCTGACCATTAGAAATGTAGAAGATAGTCTCTGATATGGTTTTTATAAAAATTAGAAACTCAAAATCTGACCTTTTGCTTTTCATTCCTGCTGCAATGGGCAGTGAAAGCCTCTGACTGAGTAGGCTAAGGAGAAGGTTATAGGGTAAAGATATTTACACAGCACCCGCCACCATGTTATGCTGAGAGACGAGTGTTCTCTCAAGAATGTATCCTTTTTAAACAAACCCACTTTTCTCTCCATCAGGAAAAGGGGGGCAGTGGGGAAGCTCCTGATTACATGGTAGTGATATTACCAGAAAAATAGGTTCTTTTGCAAAGCTGATGACTACCGTTAGCTCTAAGACTGGACTTGAAAACAGTTCTTTAGTCTACTCGTTCTTCTCTGGAGGCATATATAAAAGATTTTCCCTAAGTATGAATGCTGTAGAATCAATCAGATTTAAAGTATTTGAATTCAAAAGGGAAGAAATGACCACAACACTCTAAGGTAGTATTTCAGTTCAGCTGTTAGAGTTCTACATGACTCTGAGTTTGTTAGACACTGTTGGAAGCTTCATGATTCTTCCTATTTCTCAAGTGTGCCATACTGTGTAGGAACCATGTTGACTTGCTGACTCATACCCTAAAGGCTTCGAAGAGTTAATTAACAGCTTCTGGAGGTGTGTGTCTTATTTATTAAATACTCTGTCATGGAAACTTTCAATAAAGTGCTATGCAGAGCAACTGAGACCAACATTTCCTCAAACGTTGAGACAGAGCAGGAATTCACCACTCCTTACTTCTTAGATGCCTGCTGATTTCTTTCTTGGTCTCATTACTTCTATAGTCTCCATTCATACCCTTTCATTTGAGCTTTTTGAAACAGAAAGTTAAATAGTAATTTTATTGTTCATAGATGTAAACCATAGGTATGAAAGTGGTAGACAAAGAAAGGAAGGAGTTGGAAGGTCTGGGTTTCCTGCAAGGTCAGCCTGGCAGCATTCATGATATTGCAGGCTCTGGAAATTGTGAGGTTAAGGAAGTAGCTGGAAGTTACAGGGACATGTTGTGTGGCACTATGAATGTTGAGTGTCCTGATGTTATAAACAAGTACACTGAATTTGGTTGTTCAGTTATAAACAAGTACACTGAATTTGGTTGTTCAGCTTTCTAAGCATTGATTCTTCAGAAAACTGATGACTGGGGTAAAGGTTCAAATCAGGGCTGTATAGATAAAGAAAAGTTCTCATTTGGGAAATTTAGGGTTTCCTGCTGATTACATTTACAGATATCCACTATTTGAAAGTTTGCTTTATGCCACTTTGCTTTAATGAAAGACGTACTTTAGTACCTGTTTTCATCAATGGAAAGAAATCTGAAGAGGATTTTGCTTTTATGAAAAAAGATGAAAAGTGAAATTAGCGTCCAGCGATGGTTTTGCAGCGAACCCTTGTAGAGAGAGTTCACACTCCGAACAGCAAGAATGGCACTGCCAAGCTCCTTCCCGGGTAACTATATTCAGCATCTCAGCATCAAGCTGCCATAGCTTTGAACTGTGTCTGTGAGCATCTGTCTTCATCTCAACTTATTTTGTGCATCTTTTAGCAAAATGTATCCTAAGATAATTGCTTCTTTGTTTTACGTCATTTTGGCTTACAAGAGATTTCATAGGAACCCTCTACTTTCATATATCCAGAGAATCCTGTGCTCCTTGAGGCAAAAATGTGCACCAAACACCCATCATTTTAATCTACACAATGACACAAAGTTTAACTGGAATCTTACTTAGATGAATAAGATAAGAGCCATTTCACTAAGCTGATAGGACAATAGGTCCTTCAGAGGAGGGTGCTGTTTAGCTCTGTTTGCTTCACAACACCTAGCACAGTGCCTTGTATGTACATTGTATGATCAACAATGTCAGTACAGATTAGTTGAATTAATTAGTTAACCATTGTGGAAAGAAGAACTTGTACTCAATGTAATTATAGAGTCAAGTATCAAAATTGTTTTAAGACTGCTAAATCTTGGGAACATTAGTAACTCATTTAATTAATCAATTTAGCTGAGTATTCTGACTTTCAGTTGTTTTGAATAAATGGGGATTTACTGGGAAAAACTGTTTTCTAGGGCCATATTATGTAATAGTTGATATGGGTTTGTGTGCTGTCCTTCAAATATTCACGCATTTATTCATTCAGTGTGTATTTATTTAGAATTTAATAACTGCTGAGCATTGGAAAAACATATATGAAAGAGAAACACTCTTTCCTATTTCCAGGAGTTTATGCTGCAGCTGGGGATGGGGGAACAGGGGAGGGTGATATGTACATAAATAAGTTAGTAGATACTTAATAACTTAGATACTTAGTAGCTTTATATTATATTAAAGAAAATAGTATGTATGTACAGGAGCCCCTATAAAGGAACTCTGATAGTCATAGAAGGCTTTACGGGAGAGGAGGCATTTATGCCATAAGAAAATAAGGATGACTTCACCATTTCTCCAGAAATGGGTGAATGATTATGTTAGTATATTTTAGGAGTAGGATGAAGTTTTGTGGGAGTAAGAAAATAAAATATTTTCCTTGATTTGATGAGGCAGAGAGACATTCAGAGGAAGATGCCCTGTAAGCTTGTGCTTTTCAGACATTTTGGACCACAAGCTACAGCAGGAAAATCCATTTTGCGTTTTGACACAGGATATACAGATACAAATATCAAACTAAAACCAAAGTGTCACAAAGTTGTAATTATCCTTTTCTCTATGCAATACAGTATGATAGTTTCTGTTCTAATCTAGTCTGTTTTCATTTGCGCTGGTTGTGATCTACTAAATGGAAGTCAGGATGTTGGGACCCCATCACTGCTGCCGACAGTTTTGAGTGTGGTTCTGGTGCTCATGGTGGAAGAAGAATTTAACGTAGAGATTCAGTAGTGATCAGCTACAGGAGGAGCGAATGTCACAAGAGTGACCAATTACAAACACCCGGATTCTAGAAGTTGGTGATAATATGTTTTTAACTTTCTCATATGGTTCCTTTTCAGATTATGAGTCAGTTTCAGGAGTCGAGAAATCCCTTTTCTTTCTGGGTCTTCATCCTCTTCCCATACGTTCTTGTTCTTTTATGCACCTCAAGCCTCCTTCTCAGTATCCTACCTCTATTCTGAGAGGGTCTCAGCACATCTGTGGAAGAGTATCTGTAGATCTTAAAATACATTCTCCTGTCCTCATGAAATAGGTTTAAGCTTTTTAAGATTCTTAATAGTGGAGTTGCTACAAAATAAACACACCTTTTTGTTGTTGTTATTACTGGCCGTGTCTCATAATGTTACTTTAATGGGTTATTGTGCTAATGCCATCTCAACACTTCACTGTTTTGAGAAAACCTTATTCCCTGTTCACGATGTTTTCTTCATGTAGAAAGGCTAGCATCACAATACTGGCATCTTCCTGTCCCTTCACTCCTCTATCTCCATTGAGAACAGAAGTAATTTTGATCGATGTGTCTGGTGGCAGAACTGGGTGTGTAACTCAAGTCTCTTTCTCCTGCCCTTCTCTTAGGGCACCTTGTCTCGATCTCCATGTTATAAAGGAAAGCCTGTGATTCTAGGAGGTAAGATCAATTCAGTGAAATATTAGGACCTGGAGCATTGGCTGAAAACTTTGAGAGATTGACAAAGACTAGAATTTAGAGAGCAAAATAGTGCCCTGAGATGAAAACTTCCGACAGCACCTTGATCAAGAGGCTTTAGGATGGTGTGATACTTCAACACAATCCTAAATTGTGTGTTTTTAATTTGGCTGATATGCCATGGAAGTTGCTGTGGTAAGCAAGTACAACTGAGGCAAAAATGTGATTATAAGAAAAAGAAAGTCTGTGAACATACCTTTTAGACATTTGGAGGCAGAATAATCCTTAGCTATTTTCCTGAGTTTTTCTGCAAAATCTGGGGGCTACCCCTTTCAACTGCAGCTAAGTTACTTGTTCTAGAGTGCATTAGTGTGTGGACTTCTAGCTTTGACTTTTTTATGTCAGGCCTCTTGGCAGCACAGAGAAACTGCTCTGAATCCCATTCTTTTAAATGATGCATTTGGAGCAAAGGGAGGAAGCTAGAAGGGATAACTTTAAATTCATATGGCTCGTCCAAAGTTTCTGGACCTGCCCCTCACTACAGAGTCTCAGGTTGGTTTTGAATTGTTAAAGATATAAGATCTGACCATGGTGTTAGAATTCAGGGATCAAATTGTGAATTGGTCCATTGAAGTGTGGTAGAAATTAATGAAAAATAAATAACAAGAAGAATTTGAGTCTTTTTAGAAAAAATAAAAAAGTCATCTTCTTGGAAGGAAGCAAAGAAACCGCTCATTGAAATGATTGTGAATCTAAAGGTATTTAAAAAGTCTTGGCATGGAACACAATCTCTAGGGATCATAAAGGAGAAACTGGAATAGTTTCTGAAGTATGTTTCAGTGCTACTGTCGGAACAGGAATAGTCAAAGAATAAGAAGCTATAAGGAGAGGCATTTATATAAGAAAAAGATTGAGATCTTTGGCTAGACAGAGATGAAGAGGAAGATGAGATGCTGAAGCTCATTATTGACTGCAGGGAAACAACCATGTCTAACTGCCTTTAAGGAGAGCATCATCAGAAGACACCTTATATTTTAGTAGTTGTTACTGAATCAGAAATGATGACAGGGCCTAGAGACACCTAGGAGAGGAAGACTAGTGAGATTTCAGAGAGCAGACTGGAACAGAGAGCCGGTCTCCAAGAAGCTATGAGAAATGTACTTGATACCATGGAGAGTCTGTTGTGAGAGAAACTAGGGTACTACTACCTCTGAAAAAAAATGAGACAGCTATATTAAATATTATAATAATCTGGACAGAATTTAATGGAGAAATGCAGAAAAAATGTGTACTGTTGTTGGAGACACAAAGTAGGGGTGGAGGTGTGGCCAGTGGATAATTTTGAGAAACTCAGAACCTACTGATGTATTTCATTATGGAGGACCCCTCAATACAAAATTTTGAGTAACATGGTAGAATAAAAATATGTATAGGCCATGAAGCAAATAAATAAATAAATAAATAAAAGGAAAGAAATTTGGCTCTTAGTTCCAGCAAGCAGTTCTAGTCTTCATGGATCCAAGAAGGAAAGGATCAAAGTATTTTAAACTATTGGAGATGTAACTGAGTTTCCCAAAGGGAATTGTAAGATCAGACGTAAGAGGCATATCTAACTACTGTAGATGGGGAAGAAAGAAAAGTTATTGATACTCTTTTTCCTCATAGGTTATTACAAGATACTGAATGTAGTTCCCTGTGCTCTACAGAAGAAACTTGTTGTTTATTTATTTTATATATACTAGTTAGTATTTGCAGATCTTGAACATATGTATGACCAAAACATTATGCTATACACCAGAAATTGACATGTTGTAAACTGATACTTCAATTAAAAAAGAAAAGAGTTATGAGAAATAACTTTTGCAGTATATATAATGAGATAAACATATTCAAAGATAAGTAATGTGTATGAAAACTGTTAATTAGTTTTCTTGAAACAGAGAGCTATACTTCAGGGGATATTAAAATAAAATTAAAGATCAAAATTACTAGACTATTAAAAAAAAAGCTATTGAAATCTGGGAACGTTAAAAACTTGAGGAAAAATAGCATCATTAGGAGCCTGTGATGTGGCAGTTGGTCTGCCCTAGAATATTAGGGTTCCCAGCTTTTAAAACCTTAATAGCATTGGCAGTTCAAGAATTTCTGAAGTGTTTCTCCAACTGAAACTAGTGTGAGGATGAGAAGTTTCTCTTTGAAACAGTTTTCCTAACCTAATGCAACATTTCCTAATCTTGTCACCATTGACGTTTTGGGACAAGTATTTCTTTGTTGTGGGGGCTGTTCAGTGCATCATAAGTGGTTTAGCAGCATCCCTGGCCTCTGTGCCCTAGATCTCATTAGCATGCCCCTTCTCCCCAACCTCCCAAGTTATGAAAATCAAAAATGTCTCCAGATATTTAGCCTTGTTACATGTCCCCTGGAGGCAAAATCACTCCTGGCTAAGAACCACCGACCTAAGCAATTCTGTTATAAGAGGTATGGAAAAAGCCCGTATGGCATGTACCCAAGGCATTGTGGGTGCTGCAAGGTGGGTCTTGCCTTCAGTTCATTACTGGTGCATTAGACACAGAGTCCAAAGGAAAAAAGAAAATAAAGGAACAGAACGTGCTGATTCGGAAAGAAAGGCATCGCAGATTAGACCTGAGCTCTAAGGCAACCATTGTTGCAAATAACTCTTTGGGGAAGAGTTCTCTCATTAATGTTGAATTTTTTAAGTTGTGGACAATTAAATTTGCCATAGATGGCTGGCATCCTAGTTATGTGGAAACCAAGATTTTCTTTATCTATGCCTTCCCTTAGATATATTGAGTCTCTGCCATGGCCTTTGGAAATACTTAAGTCCTTTGCCTATAAAAATGATTTTGTCTAGAAGAACTGCTTAGGGGATGGGGATTATTTCATATTCCAAATTTCCTTGAAGATGGGGCCAGCGCAGGTATAGTCTTGTATGTTTTAGTAACCCTTTGGAATCTTGGAAAATGAGGCTCATCAGAGATTTTGAGACAGATTCAGGTTCACAGCTCTAAAGGAACTACACTTTATCCTCTAGGGAATAGAAACCGCTGTGTCTCAACCAAGGCCTCTTATAGAGAATCTTTCTTCCAGAAACTGAACAGAATGAGAGGGCTGACCTCAATTTGACTTGAAATATTTATAATTTAACTTTCAATGGCAAGATAATTTTTATTTGTGCTTCAACTTTATTGGGTTTAATTTGTGAATACTTTAAAAGTGGGATAGATAAGAGTGTCCAATTAATTTCTTGAGAAATTAATAATGGAAGAGAGTTAATATTCAAATTCGAGGACTCTTATTGCTGTCATTGTATTATTGGAGTATCTTTGCTCTCATTGTAGAACCTTTGATAGCTATGTTAATGTGGCTGGGAAAAAAATGGAATGAGAATAGTTGAACATTAGTCTATGGATAATAGAGTGGTCTTAGAAGTTTTAACCCATTGCATGGTTCTGATCCATTTCAGAGCATTTTGGAGGCAAAACTGTGCTGATGTAAGAAAACCCAAAATGGAGCAATGGGGAGTGGTCTCTTGAAAATGATAGTGTGTTATGGATCTCCTCTCTTGGAAAATAGCTCGATTTCTGGTTTACCACTGGCTTAACAGTTACCCCATTGGGTTTAGAGACTGAAAAGCTGAGCAGAATCGAATGGGGAAATATTTGTTCTTTTTTCCTCACATTTCCTTCACTATGGAGGGACATGTATTGGTACAACACTCTTGTTTGACTTCACTTCCTCCCAGTCAGTGCTCTGAATTCAGATTGGTGACTTGACAGGGGAATGCACAGACCCAGCTCCGCCTCTTCCTCTTGCCCTTTTCTCCTGAGCAAGATCCCCTTGGGAAGCACTACGGGAGGCTCGCTTTGAGATATGCTTCTCTGCGCTCTCAGTTTGACAGGGGTGGACTCCCATGTGGAAGGGCTGGAGATGTTTTGCACCACCTGTCTTTCTCTGATGTTTAGTCATAAGGCTGAGAGTTATCTCTGCCCTACTCCTCACCTGTCTCTGAAGTGGTTTGGAATTCAGGACAGGAGAAAAACTTTACAATTTACGAACCTCTTCAAATTCCAAAAGATCCTCTTACCCCTTAGGGAAGAAATAAAGGGAGTAGGAATACAATAGTCCATCCTACCACCCAAATCTAAACTGCCCTTGAGCCTTTCTCTCCTGGCTCTCTCTCCACAGGTACTTCTATTTAAGCTAAAAACCAGGTCAAGTCATACCCTTAGGATAATGAGCAAACACCCAATTATGTCCTCTATGGCAGAGATTCTGCTGTTTAAAAGATGGGGGAAGTACTTTGGCTCTGATCTCTTTCCTCTGGGGAATTGTTCTCATTTCCTAAAGGACTGGCAAAGCACCCGCCTCGAGGAGTTATTTCAGAGATTTTCTGGTCATCATCCAGTACTTCTCTGTTATACCATATTGTCTAGTAAAATCTAAGAATCCCTCTTTGTTTATTTCCACTGTGGAGTGACATGCACAGAGGCGTTCAGTGCAGCAGACCTCATTCATACACTGGCATCAGTATATAAGCCAACATTGCTTTAGAGACATTTCCTAACACAAGTGAATAAATTCTATGATTATCATGGGTACACAAAGCATAGCTTTATAAGGAGGCCTCACTTGTATCAACTTTGCCATTATCCAGCTGGTGACTTTGGACAGTCACTAAATAACTTTGAGTTTCAGTCTCCCAATATGTTAAAAAAATAGTATGTACTCAAATATGTGATGTTAGAGTAATTCCTCAGCTAGAGAAGTGTTTAAAAAGTTGAAAGGATTTTACGAAAATCATATATCCAAACTGTAATGTAACTACAATCATGGAAGACTAAGGCTCTTGATGATGGGTGTTTGGTGAATGAGCTTTTTATGAGTCCTCCATTCGATTGAGTGTAGCACTGGGCACAAAGCAGGCACTCTGAAATACCTATTCATATGATTATCCCATTATAAACAGCTGAAGGATCCAACTTTCCACAGGATCCAGTATACCTTTCTAAGCATGAAGGAGTAGCCTTTGGATAAACCTTTTTTGTTAATGTTGATAGGGAGCAAAACAGTCAAAACTATGTGTTTATTTTGCCCAGTCTTTGATTCTGATAGCTGGGCACTGCTTTGACCTCCCTTTCTTTCAGGGAAGAGACCCATGGCTCATGATAGGCCTTTCCTTAGACCAATGTTTCCCAGATTTGTTAAAATTCTGGTTCAATAGGTTGGTTGGGGCCTGAGATACTGCACTTCTAACAAGCTCCCAGGTGACGTTGATCATTATTGGTCTACAGACTCACTTCGAGTGGGAAGGCAAGACTATCACAGGAGATAGGCAGGCGAGTTAGTTCTCTTTCTAAAAAAGACCTTAAAGAAGAAATGAAAAGGGAAAGTTAATTTGAAACTGATCAAAGTTCTATTGAGGGAAAATGATGCTGTGTTTTATAGACTAACACCTCTAGGTTGAGGAATGTTTTGGCTATCTAGAAAACTTTATGAAATTCATGGAAAAACAGATAATTACTGACCAGATTTGAAAAATTGTAAATTTTAGCAGCTGGAAAGAGTTGAACAAATATGATGCATATTTTCTTGCCCATTGAGGTCAATTAGTTGATAAACATGAAGAGTTGCCTCCCAATATCATTGTGATTGTTATAATCAGTGTCTTCATCATGAAAACATCCCTTTGGATCACGTCATTAATGATTGATTCTGTTATGCATCCTATTCAAAGTCTTCTATATCGTTTGTGTGAGATAGGCCACATTGTGACACCAACTTTGGGTAGATAACAATACTCAATCCATTAGAGATAGTTTCTATCTCGTATGTGTGCAACTACTACAAGAATCAAGAAACAAATGAAGTATTTATAAAAGTATTTATCTCCCCTTTGATGATAGGTAGAAGGAAGCCAATATACTTGGAACACCCATTAGCCTTTAGCATTTTCTTTATTCTTTCTGTGTTTCATGATTGTAATCAATGATGAACTGATGTGATGACCATCAAAAATAAGATAAAATGCCCACAGTATCAATGCCTTCCTTTATGTAATGAAAATGATCACAATAGAATCTCATCAAATTGGATCAATTGAGATGAGTAAATTTGTGTGAGTATAACATATGAATTACAGCATGTTTTTAAAATGTATTATTTTGAAATATCCACAATAACTAGAATGAAGCTCAAAAGAAAACTTTTTAATGAATAAATAAGAATATAATCAATTAATCATTTGATAATAAACTTCTAAAATGTTTGAGGAAAATTGTTCTTCAAAGTTGTAACTTTATTGCTTCTTTTTGCTATTACCATGTATGTAAATGTTCTGCTTAAAAATAAATTGACCCAAACTTAAAAAAAAAAAATTCTAGTTCCCCTATATATGCCATATGATGGAGTGGAAAAAGTGAAATTTTCCTGACATTACAGTTTGCTTTTCTGTTTGGCTGAAGTTCTTTCAGGCCCTAGGCTTGTGAATGTACACTTTGGTTATATTTTGACCAAGTCAAGAGACCAGTTTTAGGTGACATAAGAATATGCATGCTTCACTTGCCTTCCTTTTTAATGTAAGTAAATTTCCATTGCTTTCCTAGTTTCCAGTGTTGTTTAGAAGCGGGCAGTGGTATCCTGCCAGATGCTTGCATTCTGAGGTTCTTGTCTATAGGTGGAGCCGCCTATCTGGGGTTTGATGAAAACTCTTTCACTGATGATTCTATTCTCACATTTTTAAAAATAATCTCCCAATTAACTGCTTCAATATGTTTATGAAATTTCTAACCTGATAATACCAACAGGCGTAACATTTGGTGGAGATATTTTGATGTGAGCAGAGCTGGTAGTGGTAATACAGCAATAATTGCCGGCTCATTTACGGACTATTTAGGTCGTGCAGTGAGCCAGATGAGAACAGCTAATGAGCACAGCTTCTTGCTGTAATTAGTCGAACAGTGGTGGCTCACAGATGATTTACAGTTTGCAAAAAAATCTGTGTATTTACTGAAGTGCTTATGTGTTCTGTAAAGTTGTGACAAAGTAACAACTTGGGGATGTTGTGCTTTCTGCTCCCACATACTCTTCAGAGAGCTTAAACATTATTGTATGTTATCAGCACCCGCAGCTTTGGCGGCGAGTGGCGCGAGTGATAGGTGGCTTCTGGTTTTCTCTTTGCCTGTTTCTCACCCAGGATTTCTTTCATATCCCACAGTTTCTTTCACATGCCTCTTTAATGATGTGGCAGGTACAACGAAGCATCTCCACAGCTTTTCCATTATGTCTGCCGTAAGGTGAGATTGGTATTCAGATTTTTAGGAGCCAAGCAGCTGGAATAGTCGTAAATAGCTGCAGGATATAGTGACCTGTCTTTAAAAGGTCGATTCTCTGTTTCTGAAGAGAATGGAGGGCAGAAAGCTATACCATAGCAAACAGAAACTGAGCAGATTATTGCAGATTTGGAAGGGTCTCACTTTTGGGAAATACTCTGTTTGAAAAAACGATTGGTCTGAAGCTGCCTTGGTTTTGGAATTATGTGAGAGGGATGGCTTCAGATCCCTGTGAATGATTAGCTCTCAAGGAAAGACAGTTCTGTCTCTTCTTTGAAAATTTTTTTTCTATAGGTGAAAAATATTGTTAGATTTTTTTTTCTTTATATTTTTTTCTTAATTTTTCTTCTTGCAATCAGGTGAATTTCTTTTTATTCTAATCTTAGTACAAATAGCTTGTTAATGTCCCAGGTCAAACTTAAACATTGCCACACCACTTGCTAACCACACTGTGTGATCACTGTGGCAGCCAGAACTAACTGCTTCCTAGAGATACCCCTTGAAGGCAGAAGGGTGTTCCCTTTTGGAGTCAGTTTGATGGGCATTCCAGAAGAAAAAGAAAGGAAGCAAAGAAGGAATGAAGACAGGAACTCTGGTCTATTACAACATTTAGTTAATCAGAGACAGCAATTAGGAGGAATGAAAATCTCTTGGGCTATCTTTGAATTTTTTTTAAAAGGTGGATTTTTCAGGTACTGGCAACAAAAGTCTTGCTAAAGGATACAGTTCCAAAAAGTTCTTCATGACTCCTTTTGTTCCTAAGCCCAAAATAACTCTATACACATGATAGCCCACGCCATCTCTTGGTGATAAACAGAGCTGATAAATTTTGCCCTGGCTTAGATTTTTATTGGGGTGAGAAGAGTGTAAGCAGAGGGATTATGAGTTTGTTTGAAATTGGGAAATACAATTTAAAGGAGAGTGCATGGAACTAGAAAGTACTAAAGGAGTAATAATAAATGTTTATTGTCTTGACTGGGCAAAATTAGGCATGAGGAACTGAGAACGATAACTGGTAGGTCTCTGCTACTCCAGTGTGAGTAAGTGGGGCTTTCTTACTAACACCCAAACCAACGAAGTCAGTTTTGTTCTTACTGCTCTTCTACTCTTACACCACTGTGTCTTGAGGTCCTTTCTCCCTGGTTGCTTGCATTCATTTCTGTTAGTGAAGCAACAATTTAAAAAATCCATTCTTACACCATACTCTGCCGGAGAGCAGAGACTATGGTCTTTTTAATAAGTATTAATTGATAACCAATTCAGGGCAAGTTCATTCCAAAAGCTTTGTAAGACATAGAATGGTATAAGTGTAGTCAAAAAGATATTAACATCTTCTGTTGATAAGACAGTGTCAAGTGCTCCTTTTAATGAAATGGACTTGTTTTGATGGCCTAGTGGCACCTACTTATTTCCTTATTTACAAAGGCAAACTTCTGTCACCGCTATCTCCCAGGAAAAAGAAAGCAATAATGCACTGAGATTGAGAAGTCTGGGCCAGCATCTTAGCAGAAACATGGCACTGCAAGCAGTGCTCTAAACCCCAAGGAATAGAAATAATATGCTCTGAACAGGGAGACCCTCACTTTCTTCATCTATAAAATGCAGACAGTATTACTCACTGTGAGAAATTAGGGAGGACTGAGTGGCTAGCAGAGAGCCTAGTATATAGAAGATATTCAATAAAAGGTAGTCATTATTCTCATTAATAATAATTTTTATAATAGGTGTAACTTGCTAGAAAAACCAGCCATGCTCAGAAATTTGCCGAAGTGTACTTTTATGACAATGATGTTCATTTAAGGATTATTAAATGTTCTTCTTTGATATGGATTCTTTAACAGACTGCATGTGGGCATAGAGTGCACCATTAGAAGGACACATTAATTGGTGGCCTGTAATTAGTGGCTTCTCTGTAAGAAGAACTGGGATTCACACCTAAGAGACTATCTACAACTTGTAACAGTAATGGTGAAAAATGTCTAAGCAAGTTTTCTACTACACTAACCTCTAGTAATTTTTTCCTTCATGTTTGTTAGTCTTTTCTGACATTATGCTTAGAAGTGTTAAACTCAGTACTATTCTTTAAAAAAAAGTATGCAGCAGCTAACTTTCAACTGCTTATCATGTATGTGCCTGTCCATTAGGCTTCTCTTACTTATTGCGTATTTCTCTGTTTATTTGCATTGTTAACCAGAAAAGATAATATCAAGATTCTATTGCTCAATTAACTGTTGAACAGGTCTGGCAAAAAAAAATTGACAGGAGAGAGAATTTTTCTTTTTGATCATGATACTTATTAACCATAAATTTGGTTATAAATTTTGAAGGCAGTTACTTACTGAAATTAAACTTAATAGGTGAGCATCTTGGACCAGATCCCCTTAGACATTCTCGATTATTGTGTAGGACAAAATTATTTTTCTCTGCATGAGTCTTCTGAGAGTCTGAGAGGCTACTGTGTAATCATCTTAAGTATGACCTCTTCAGGAAATGACACACACACACAGAGAAAACACTGTAAGCATAGTTATGGGGGTTGAGAAAGTTAACTAAACTTGTAGGATAAGAGACTGTCACAAGTTCATTAAAAATGAAAAAAATGATGAATCCTCACATATCTACAATTTAAAAAATTATCTCAAGGAGGTAACTTTTAAATGTTTGTCAGTGACCATAAAACAGTTAATTTCTATGAGAGAATATAAAATTTTTTAAATGTACAAAAAACAGTTGTTACCGAAGAAATTTTAGAAGTGAAGTACCATTTTGTACTTAGAAGATTGACAGAATCTATAGAAGATGAACATAAGTTTTTATGTGTGCAGAAATGAGTATTTTCACACTAACTTTTGCAGTTTCACTAAGACAAATTGATACATTATAAGCTGCAAATATTTAAAGTATACAATTTGATGAGCTTTAACATACCTGTCATGTATTTGAAGCTATTGTCATGCCAGAATAATGAACATATTCATCACCCCCAAGAGTTTCTTTGTGCCCTTTTGTAATTGATCGCTCTCTCCTTTCCGACCTCATCACACTGTTTAGGACCTCCAGGGTCATATCAAACAGAAGTCATTGGAGCAGACATTCTGTGTTATTCCTGATCTTAGGGAGAAAGCAGAATATGTTTCACTATAAAATATGATGTTAGTTGTAGCTTTTAATGTATGTGCCCTTTATCAGTTTGAGAAAGTTTCCTTGTATTCCTAATTTGCTGAAAAAGTTTTTATCATGAATGGATGTTGGATTTTGTCAAATGCTTTTTCTGCTTCTATTAAGATAAACATTTGGGGTTTCTTTTTTAATTTGTTAATTTGATTAATCACATTGATTGATTTTGAACTTTAAACCAATTTGAATTTAAATCAAATTCAAGTTAAACAAACTTGAATTTCTGAAATAAATCACAGTTGGTCATGATGTATTATTCATGTTTATATTTTTGTATTTGTCTTGCTAATAGTTTAACAATTTTTGCATCTATGATCATGAGGGATATTGGTATGTAACTATCTTTTCTTATACTGCCTTCACCTAGTTATGGAATCAGGGTGATGCTGCTTTTATAGATTGAGTTGGGAAGTGTTTCCTCTTTTAGTTTTTCTGTAACAGTTCATGTAGAATTGGTATTATCTTACTTAAATGTTTAGTAGCATTCATTAGTGAAGCTATCTAGGTCTGGACTTTTCTTTGTGAGAAGGTTTTAAATTGCAAATTAACCTAAGTACTAGGGAAGTCTTCAGTTTATTTCTTGACTGGGCTTTGATAGTCTGTATCTTTCAAGAAATTTGCTCTTTTCATCTAAATTGCTGCATTTTCTTGGCATTTTTAATCTCTTAGGAGGTATAGTAATGTCATCTCTCATTCTTGATATTGGTAATATGGGTCTTTTTTCTTCATAAGTCTGGTTAGAGGATTATTAATTTTATTGATCTTTTCAAAGAAATAGTATTAATTTCTTTATTTAATTTCTATTTTCTAGTTTACTTTTTCCTAGTTTGATTTTTATTTTTCTTCTGTTTACTTTCGGTTTTATTTATTCTTTCTTTTGCTCATTTTATTTTACCATAGATATTTAAGACATTTATTTAAGACCCCCTTATTTTTCTACTTTAGAAATTTAGTACTACAAAATTTCCCCTATACATAGCATTAGCTGAATTCCACAAATTTTATAATGTTGTGTTTTCCTTTTCATTCAGTTAAAAAAGTTTTTATATTTATTTTTTCCAGTTTTATTGAAATATAATTGACATACAGCACTGTATACGTTTAAGGTATACAAGATAGTAATTTGACTTACATACATTATGAAATGATTGCCACAGTAAGTTTAGTCAACATCTATCATCTCATATAGATACAGAATTAAAGAAATAAAAAAAATATATTTTTCCTCTGTGGTAAAAAGTCTTAGGATTTCCTCCCTTGACACCTTTCATATATAATGTACAGCAGTATTAATTATCTTTATCATGTTGAGTAGAAACTCTTATTTAAATAGAAATCTATTAGGTTTCAAATCCTGAGAGCAAAGATTATGCCTGTAAAGAATATATTTCCCTTTGATAAGTGTTACTGTATTGTCTATCCTCTTCAGTTATATGTTCATAGGAGCATTATTTATAATAGCCAAGATATGGAAGCAACCTAAGTGTCCATGAACAGATGAATAGATAAAGAAGACATAGTACACACACGCGCGCGCACACACACACACACACACACACACACACACAGGAATATTACTCAGCCATAAAAAAGAATGAAAATTTGCCATTTCCAGCAATATGGATGGACTTAGAGGGCATTATGCTAAGTGAAATAAGACAGAGAAAGACAAATACTGTATGATACCACTTATATGTGGAATCTAAAAATTACAACAAACTAGTGAATATAAGAAAAAAGAAGCAGACTCACAGATTTAGAGAACAAACTAGTGATTACCAATGGGGAGAGGGAAGGAGGGATAGGCAATATAGGGGTAGGAGATTAAGAGGTGCAAACTATAAGGTGTAAAATAATCTAATAGGATATATTGTACAGCACAGGGAATATAGTAAATAATTTTATAATAACTATAAATGGAGTATAACCTTTAAAATTATGAATCACTCTATTGTACACCTGTAATTTATATAATATTGTACATCAACTATACTTCAATTTTAAAAAAGAGAAAGTTCAAAATTTTTAATTTGAGGTCATTTTTGACACATAGTTTATTTAGAAGTTTGTTTTTTAATTTCCAGATATTTGGAGATTTTTCTAGAGATCTTTCTGTCAAAGATGTTTAAGTTCCTTTAGTGTGGTCTAAGAATGTAATATATATGGCTTGAATCCTTTTAAATTTATTAAGCTTTTTTTCTGGACCAGAATATAGCCTGTCTTTGTAAATCTTCCATAAAAAGAATGTGTCTTCTCTTGGTACATGGAATGTTCTATAAATGTTAGATATCTTTGATCAAGTTAACTGATAATGTTATGAATCTTCTAAACCTTAATGATTTTCTGTCTACTTGTTCTATCAATTATTGAGATAGAGAGAGGTAATGAAATCTTTGGCCATTATGCAAGTTGGTCCTTTTCCCCCTTTAAATTCTATCGTGTTCTGCTTCGTGTACTTTGAAGCCCTGTTATTAGGCACATAAACCTTCAGGACTTTTATGTATTGACCCCTTTATCATTATGAAATGACTCTCTTCATCATCTTTATCTTTACAAGATGCCTTGCTCTGAAATCTGTTTTGTCTTATATTAATAATGTCCTTCAGCTTTTTTTGACTTATGTTAGTATGGTATATCATTTTCCATCCTTTTAATTTTAACCCTGTGTGTCTTTACATTAAAGTGTGATTCTTGTGAGCAGCGTATGTTTGGGATTTTTTTTTAATCCAATTTGGCAACTTCTGACTTTTAATGGAGCATTTGAGCAATTTACATTTAATATTACTATTGATGTTATTAGGTGTAAGTATCATCTTGCTATTTGTTTTCTGTCCTGTCTATTCTTTGTTAGCCTTTCCCCTCTTTTTCTGCCTTCTTTTAGGCAAAATTATTTTTTGATTTCATTCTATATCATTTATTGGCTTATTTGTTTTAGTTTTTTAGTGGTTGATTAAGGTTTTTTCCAAAAGTATATATGCATTTTGAATTTATCACCTTTTAAAAGTGAGATACCATTCTGTGGTTATCAGATTGATAAAAATTTAAAAAGAGGAATGTAAACTGATGTAAATATGAAGAAATAAATATACCCTTACATTTTGGTGGTAATATAGATTGATACCATGTCTCTGGAGTGCAGTTTGGCCATAGTATGAAGAACCCTAAGATAATCCATTTGACACAACAGTTCTACTTCAAAGAAGTTAACCTAAGGAAAAAAAGTTGGGTAATTGCACAAAGGTCCATGTGTAATGATATTTACCACAGAATTGTTTGTAATAGCAAGATAATGGAAATACCCTGAATATCTCGCAACATGGGAGTGATTAAATAAATTACACCACAGTCATTTTAAAAAATATCATATTATCACTAAAATGACATTATAGATCTCTAACTTCGCCATAGAATGTTGCTTCCTCCCTCTGTCTCTCCCCCATGCCTCAATATATATATGTGTGTGTGTGTGTATATATTAAATGAAATATGCTTGAATTATAGAATAATATATAATAAATCATCTCATTTTTTGATTGAAAAAACCACATGCATGTGTGTATTTCTTCTAGTGGGCAGAATGTGAAAGAAAGTATAATAGTGCCTATCCCTGAGTAATGGGCTTTTACCAGTTCTGCTTTAATATAATATTTCTTTTTTAATGTAATAATCATGAATTAATCAAGTAATTTGTTTTAATTAAAGATAAAGTTTAATAGTGGCAGCAGCAGCTACTTTGAGCTTAATTTTCCTGTTATTTAGTTATTTCACCAGAATAATTGAGATGATACTATTGACTATTTGCCTTGTAAAAATGTTGGGAAAATGTTTTAAGATGTCAGCAAGTGTGTCTAGTTCCATATTGATTTAGGATATTTTGCATTATGTTATATGATTAAGTCTTTTAATGGCATTGATACGCATTCTGAAATGACAAAGAGGCAGTTTACAACAAAGCAAGGACAATGTAGCATCACATTATTAACTGACTGTCAAATCCTACTTGTCTAGAGTAATATAAAATGAAATTATCTTTTTTTACAAAAATTCAAGACTTTGGTTTCATTTAGTTCAAGTACATAGCCCAGTTCTCTGCAGTTGCTTCATCTTGAAAGGGTGTAATTTTCTGAGACATTCTTTGGTTTTGCTCATATTAGAAATATCTTCAAGAAGCCTTTTCCATTAAGTTTCACAGTTGGACTTTGAGCCTTAGGTAAAAATCATTTCTTAAAGGAGGTAAAGTACAGAAAACAAAATAAACTGAATTATGTTGGAACTAATGTTTTAATTTAGTTTCATACTTTCTTTTCAGTGTTTGAGGTGTACAACTTCTCTCTCAAGGGGTATTATTTTCTAATTTGCTTTCTTATGTTTATTCTCATGATAAATGCCTGCAACATTTCATGAAAATCATTGCCATCATGTATTTTCAGAGATTTTCTTTTTCTCCTCTAAATAATTGAATTCATTTATTAAGTATAAGTTAGAAGAACCAACCGGAGACTTTGGTTTACATACCAATAATCTGTGGCTTTCCATCAGTGATTCCCATATGTAGGTTTGTATTACTGTTAGAATACCTGAACTTCTCTGAGGAAATTATTTTTTTTCTTTTCTTGTTTGTTTTTGGTCAAGAAAACAACTGATCTTCAAGTGTAAATTTCAACCTAAATTGGAAGAGATAAACATAAAATATGCCACAGTTGTCAAGTGCTTTAGAAAGTTATTACATGGAATAAATCGTAGGTAGCACCAAGAATAGGTAAGAAAACATGACAGAAATTTACAGGATAGTTTGCAGTGAGAGGCATTTTGCTCTAGAGAAATTAATTTAACATACAATAAAACTTGATGGACCAGTGTTTGAGTATCCATCAAACTAGTGTTGAAATAACTTTCCCAGTGCATATCATGTCTATACTGATTAAATCTCAAAATAAGGAAAGGAGAAAACTGTGGAGCTGGTGCTCAGGATTGAAGGATGCAGCATAAATCTGGAAAAACTGAGAAAGAAAATATACCTAACCCAGTTCATTTTGTCATTTAACCAGTGTTTATTGCATGACTCCTATATACCAAGCCCTCTGCCAAGCACAGGGAAACTCTGTGAACAAGACAGACATGGCTCCTGTGTTTAAAGAACTTTGTTCCTGGACTATAAATCGCTTCCATCTCAGAGTATAATGGGTGCTTTTTAATTTTTGTGCTCCCCTGTATTTTCTAAAATTCCTATTCCTGAAAATATGATTTCAAAGAAAAAATGAATAAGCATTATATTTTTAAAAGTGGCCTCAGGATAAATAAAATCTATCCCATGAAGTCATTCACTGAAGTCTCTACTCTTGCTTCTCATCTGCTTGCTGTGGCCTGCCATCCTGAGTTTGCTTCTCTCATTTAACTGTTCAGGTTTGGTTTCACTTTTTTGCTTTCCCAATAGATGATTTGTGGTGATATACTTCCTGCCTCAAGATTTTGTGTGTTCTGTTTCCTAGGTTTGCAACCCTCTGGTTCAATGGCTTTTTCTTATTTTAATTCCTTTATCTGTCAGTTCATCTTGGCCTCATTCTTTAAAATGGCCATTATAGAATACCCAGGAACGCCAGCCAACAACTTTTGTTGTGCTTTTATAATTACGTGCTTTATTCTGAAGATTAGAAAGAGAGGATCCCAGCTGCCTTATTCTCTATCTGGGAACATACGTGAATGTCAAGAAGGGTAGGGTGCTGGTATACACTGTGTTGACTCTCATTCTCTCAATCAGCAAGTATTTGAGAGCTAGCATTTCCTGTGTGACTGTTATGTGCTAAGCATCAATGGTAAGGACTTACGTAAATTATTACAACTAAAATGTATCAGTATTCTATGAAGCAAGTTCCGTTAGTTTCCTAGGGCTGCTGTATATAATTACTACAGACCTAGTGGCTTAAAACCACAGGATTTTATTCTCATCCTTTAGGCCAGAGGTACAAAATCAAGATGGCAGGGTTGGTTTCTTTTGGGGGCTCAAGGATAGGATCTATTCCATGCCTCTCTCTTAGCTTCTGATGGTAGCAGCAATCCTTGACGTTCTTTGGCTTGCACTTTCCTAAATCCAGCTTCTGCCTCTGTCATCACGTGGCCGTCTTCCCTCTGTGTCTGTGTCTTCAAAGGTGTTCTCCTCTTCTTTTGAGGGCACCAGTCATATTGGACTAAGGGTCCACTCTACTTCATTAGGACCTCATCTGAAATAATTACGTCTGCAGCAGCCCCATTTCCAAATAAATTCACATTCTGAGGTTTTTGGGAAGGAAATGAATTTTGGGGGGATATTATTTAACCTAGTATAGAATTTTGCACAGATGAGGAAGCAAAGGATCAGAGCAGTTAACTAATTTACCTAGGGTTACATGCATTGTGGGGAGTCAGGTCTCAAACTGGGATCTGTCCCTTGACAAGTCCGTTCCCTTTAGCATTAATAATATGAGATGCACAAGGAACCTTTCCATTTCTCAGTGAATTTATAGTCCAACTTGGGAACAAAGACACAAAAATTTAAATAATAGCAAAATAGGGAAAACTTCAAGGAGACTGTACAAGATAAGCTACTAAGTATCCTTCTAATTATCTTTACAAACAAAATAGCACACAGTTAGAACATAATTTTTTCTTTCCTTTTAAAAAATGATGTGGGAAGAACTATGAAAACAAAAAAACCAACATGATTAGTTAACCTGTAGGTGTCATTACTTTTTGCTTCCTTCAGTACAAGTTGAAATCAAAATCCTCTGCTAAATTCTCTTCTTGTAGTTTATATTCTCTCTATATATGTAGTCTGTATCTTAAATTCACCTGTGCCTAGACTAAATCTCCTCTTTCCTTCAACTAGAATTAGGTACTATCCATAAATAACTCCTCTATGCCTCTATAAACTCATTATCGTGTTTTGGGGTCTGTGGGAGCAGCTGGGCATGCTAAAGGCATAAGGCTAATACTAGAAACCAACTTTTGGGAGCTGAAGATGACAGGGGTAGACGTTACCTATGTGACTGGGTCTTAAAGAAGACCATACATTATCTGTGTCAAAGATGGGGCTAAGTGGGACCAGACTAGACTGGGGCTGGCAGGATTGGAGGCACCATGGTCTTTCACAGTATTGGGTGCAAAGATTCGTGGGACTGGCTACAGAGTTGACTGCTGATGATTCTCTGAACTATACTTCTTGATATGATTACATTTTCTCGAACATCTAGTTTATACCAGTGACAAAACTTAAGGCAGGGATAAGCTGAGTTGTTCCTACTGTGCAGTGTGTGTGGAGGGGGTACACAGAAAGGCACAGAGGTTAAGTGGTTCAGCTACATTAAATCAAGGCTGTTGGACTTCAAAGCCCATTCTCTTAATTACTGCCCTGCACATTCTCCCAGGGAAAGTAGTATTTAGCTGTAAATAATATTTGTATAGTTCTTTGGGAGAGAGAAATAACATTTAGTAAGCACCTAAAATGCATGAGGCATTCTTTTATGTATTTAACATGTGTTATTTCATTTAATTATTACCGCATCTTTTTTTGTTCCTCAAAATAATGCTACGAGGAGATAATATGATCCTACACTCTACAGAGGGAGAATGAGACTTAGAGAAGCTAATAGCTTTTCCAAAGCCACGAAGCTAAGAAGCTCCTTGAAGAGATGGGACTATGTCTGGGTTTTTGTTGATTGTTTGCTTTGTGTTTTTATTTTCCTTCATGGCAAACCCGACTCAGCATCAGGGGACACGTTGACATTTGGGCCAGTATGTGTTCACCCAAATTTTAGCTCATCTCTTTCTCTTTGTTATTTGGAAAATACGGTAGAGTTAGTTAGTGGTCATCAAATAGCCATATGCTCCTACATTTTTTATCCTCCCTTTCTATGAATTTGGTGTCATGTGACTAGTCGTACCTGATGGCTACTGAGTGGCAGGTATTCGAGCCATTGCCAGTCATGTTAGAGCTGCTGTGCCTCTTCCAGGTCTCTCCTGCTGTGGTGACCTTGGAAGACAAGAGTTTCAGACAGTGTGGCTACGGCAGGGAGGCTGCTTAGATCACTGAGTCAACATTTGAAGAACAGCTGTACAGGAGAGCACTACAATCCACATACAATGTGTAAATGTCAATATTTACTGTATGATCTCTGAGATTTAGGGGTTGTTGGTTACTGCATCATAGCCTATCCTGTCATTACTGGCACAGACAATAGCTTCTGTTAATTTTTTTTAGTAGTCTCTTCTTCTTAAGATACTTTCCTTATCTTTTATATATTGCTGCCTAGAAAAAGAATGGCATGCTTTAGGGTGGGGAGGACTTTGTCCACCAGTGTGATCAAGAACATCTTAATCATATTCAGTACACAATGAGAATTTCATTAGTGTTAAATTTAATGACATTGTCAGAAGCAAACAATTACACTATTGAATCCATCTTACACATTGCTATAAGCATTGTGCTATTTGAGTATGTTTTTGACATACTCAAATATATAACTTCGACAAAAGTTAGTAAGAAGCATGCTGTTTGGGATGAAACCTTTTCTTTACTTCATCATAATGGCTACTCAGTCTAGGCTATAGCAGACAATTCTAATTCTGAGCTCATAATCTTGGATTTTTAGCATTTAAAAATGCTAATTTGAGCCTAATTATTGGCTGGACAACCTAAAAGGTGCCACTTTTGTTTTTATTGACTCAGAATTTACAGAGAAAATTAAATAATGCAGTGCAAACCTACAAGGAGGATTTTCTTTCACTTTTTGCCAGCAGCGTAGTAATAAAGCCAGCCATTCTGAGGCAAAAAGTAGGATATTCATATGAGGCTGCCTTCAGTGGCTTGGGCACACAGACCATCTGGCAAGGAGAGGAGATGGGGGCTCAACGTGCCCTTTGTTAATAAAGTGATTGCCACTGGGAGGAATAATTCTTCCTTTAATTGTGTACCTATTTGAGAAGAGAGAGCAAATAAAGGGTCTCCTTTCTCATCTCAGAGAATGATGAATGACCTTGAAGACTCAGCACTAGTCATCCTTGGAAAGCTGGATTCTCATCAGCTCTGCTCATTATGAGTTCAGTCTGAGTGTACACAAAGCACCTATTGACTTCAGTGGGAGTTCTAAGGCACAATCAGTCCTGGGGGAGGTGATGTTTCTAAATTGTGCTTCGTATCTCGCTTAAAGGCTAGAAAAATGAAGGCAGAAAACACGGACACCTCAATTATGAGCCTTAGAATAAGATAAAGCATACAATATGGGTTTCATATCAGTATCAACAATTAACTGCAACCACTACTTGCAAATGGGAGCTTGATGTCACCCAGTCACTGATCCTATGAAGGAGAGAGAGGAGTGTAAAAGGGCTTTCCCAGAAACAAATATTTAGTTTACAATTCATCTGAGATGAGCATAAGTGAAAGAGAAATGCTAGAGTTCATGGAGCATAGATTTTATCAGTTGATATTAATAATTATCATTTGATGATTTTATTTTTGAAACTTACAAATGCTGAGCCAAACTTAATTATGCTCAGTTCTGTGTTTGTTACAGCAGTTGTCTAGCAGTTGCTTGATAAATCCATTTTATTATTGTTGTGGACAGTGATGATGATGAAGACGATGATGACAGAAATGCAGAAGAAATAAGGCAGAAGGCAGCACTCTTGCATGGGCACCCCTCTCTCACAGATTTCATGGAATATGGTTATTGGAACCTGATCCTTCATCATATTTTACTAAAGTTATTTCCTTTTAGTCATGATTATAGTTTCAATACCATCTCTACTATCAAGGAGAATGGTTAGGTGTACCAAAAATCAGATGTTTCAGAATTGCACTGATCCCCGCCACTGAGGAGGCGAGTGGGACAACTGGGATGGAATGAAGGAATTTTTGCCTGAGTCATTATTATTCATTGTTACTTGAATCACTTGAAACCTTCAGTTTTAGGAATAAAGAATTTGCTACTAAGCAATATGGAAAAACTACTAAGTTAGTACTCCTTCTTATGACCAGAACGTGCCTTACTTTGGTCTCATAAAAAACTAATTAAAAAATCAGCCCGGGCAGAGTCCCAAAACCCAAACTTAAAGTGATATATTGACCATTAGTAACTATATACCACCACTTAACACAGTGCATTTTTAAATTTTTAATGAAGGGATTTTTAATAACATATGAATCTCAGTGATTTTATTACCATGCTAGGAATGTTGTAAGTGATCAAAAAGATACTTCAATAGCTTCTCTCTGTGTGTCGGTTAAGCACTGTACAAAGAGCTGTTCTCCAGGAGCTTTCTTTTTTTTCCTGCTTTCTACCTCAGATGTTCTTCCTCCACTACCTCCAAATGACAGAATCTTTACATGAGCCTCATGCACCTTCAAGCACACTGCAGGTTTCTCATAACAGTTAAACAACAATTCTAATTACTATGTATAATTGAAGAGTAATTTTCCACAGTGCAGGTGCAGTTACCTGAAATCCATTCTCCTACAAGATCCTTAAACAACTCTTTTCCCCATCTTTTTGCAAGGAATTTTGCAAGGAACTATTTATCTTTTAATAACCTCTTTTTTTTTTTTCTATTTAGGAGGTGAATTGGGCCTTACTTTCTTTGGAACAAGAAACATTCTCGTATCAGTTTATGAGCAGTTATGAGCACAGTTTGCTCAGAGAAAGTTGATTTCAATTGAGAAGGCCATGGGCTTTGTCCATTTACTAGAATTTACTAACATTTAATGCAACAGTAATTATTTACTTTTATTTCTGTGGAAAGAGATCATTCATGCTCTTCACTAAAGATCTAAGTACTTCAGTTTGATGTCTATCATAAAGAAATTAGCTTTGCAAAAGCAAGACTCTCAGTTTTGTACTCTTTGCAGTGTTAAGTCAGGTGTAAGGGGGAGGGCAGGAAATGGAAGGTCTCCTCCACAAAGAAAGGTTTTCTTTTCTTGACTTTTTGGTAGTCTAATGTAAATACAGTATTATTTTCTTTGGCATAATACATAGATGCCAACTTCCATCAGTTACCTCAACCTTGAAAAAGTCTGAATGTGCACCTTGGTACACACATTTAAAAACATGCTTTGCTAGAGAATTTTTCCTGTTTTCAGCTTAGTAATTATTAATACAACCTTTCGTTTCAGGTAATATTAAATTTGTTAATGGAATAGTAATGAATAGAAGGTAAAGACAAAATAGAAGTGTTGCCTTGCAACTTAAAGATGGTGAGAAATACCTGCTTTTTGAACTGATGACTACTCTCCCCTCCCCCCTACCTATGAACCAACTCCCTTGCAAGCTCTAAGCAAATGATGCTTTCATCTTAAGGTACCTCTTATCTTTGTGGCTAAGACTGAGAACATTAGATCCTATTCTGGAATTCCATGAGAGTCAAGCTTTATTGCCTCATGTGAACTTGATAATTATCCTACAGTTGTTGTTCTTTAAGGAGGGTTTAATCTGTTTTCTAGAACAGTCTGAAGTCTTGTGATTCTTGAAGACAAAATGTCAATGGCATTTGATACTGCAGCATGCTGCATAGCACTTCCACAGCAGCAGAAATTCAACGTACCATAAATGAGAGTTCTTGAATTCACACACACGCACACGCGCACACACACACACACACACACACGGAGTTATTAACAGTCTTGTAGGACTTTGCGGGGCAGATTCTGTGCCTGAGTTTGCTGATTAATTTGTGTAATTCTTTTGCAAGTGTTACCCAGTAGGCTTCTTGGGTAGACATTAATACAGTAGACTTAGAGTCACATATGCACAACAAAACAAATCATAAATAATGAGATACTAAAAACCAACTGTCACTGAAGTAGCAATTATTGGTGTCTCTTTTTCGCTTCAGTGACTTTTTTCTTTTACCCTGAGACATGCAAACAGAACAAACAATTAGCGAAATAATTGATGATCAGTACCTTCAAAGCTTGTGGTGACCTGGTTTATGCTTTATAAGCTTAATAATGAGAACACCTCTTATTACTGATTAGTGTGCTGCCTGGTGCTCTCTGATGGTGCTCGGGAGGTACATCTGTATCAGACAAAAGGTTTTTATCTGCCCTTTACAGTTAGTTGGTCCCTAATGAACTGAGCTTTTGTCCCTTGCTGTTTTTGGATTCCAATTAAACTTGTTTATAGAATAGACAAATAATTAAAGATGTACTGTTTTCCATGACTTAATATTGTCTTCCAATAGGGTTGTGTTGAAGTTAGTGGCAATTAACATATATAGTAATGTTTTTAATCATTTGCGTATTAAAACACATGCAAAATGTGCCCATGTTTTCTTAGTCTTCTTTGTGCTTGTCAACCCATTCTCTTAACTTGCATTGGGTATGCTAATTACCCTCTGTCAAGCTAGGGTAATTCATCTTTACCAAGAGAAAAAAAATTCAGTTTTCATTTTTATGCTTCAGAAAGTCAAAGAATGGCAATTTATTCTGGAGCTTTCAGAACCAGAAAAGAATGCTTTAAGGTTATGACAAACTGATTTTATGTTGTGCACAGCAAGAGGTATTAAACAGATAAATAGCATGTCATATTAGAAAATTTTATGTTCAAGTATAATTCTCTTTTGTTGAATTTTCTATCAACGTGTATCCTATGTTAGGTCCTTCTGACAAATATGTGTATAAAATTTCTTGATCACAAAAACATGGAGAATAAAATAGGGAATTTTTTTGGTAGCCATGTCATCTCCAAACGAATAAAAAATTCCCACAATCCCCAGAGACGGTGGCACTGTTAGTTCTCTTATAACCTGTAGTTAGGCTCAAGTTTTTACTTTCACAGTTTTCTTTGTATTGAATTATAGTTGATTTACAATGTTGTGTTAGTTTCTGGTGTATAGTATAGTGATTCAGTCATACATACATGTATATATACATATTCTTTTCCATTATAGGTTATTACAAGATATTGAGTATAATTCCCTGTGATATATAGTAGGACCTTGCCGTTTATCTATTCTGTAAATAGTAGTTTGTATCACTTTCAGTTTTTAAACAAAAATTTTAAATATAGTCATGCCTTATCAATGAGATGAGAAACTCTTTAAAATTCCTGTAGGCTTTTCAAGAAATGTGTGACATTAGCAAGCACCCCCATATCCCGAACACTGTTCCCTCTACATAGCGGACCCTCAGTAAATGTCTACTACTGGATTCATTTCTCCATCTCTATCCATTTGATTCATCTGATTTTGAATTAACTATTAGTGGAAAAACTATTCCTCGCACTTCAATGGCCTTATGTGAACAAGGAGACCACCTGGGAGGTACTGAGTTGGTGAGCTTTTTGTTTCCCTGAAACATGCAGAGTGTGTCAAGCATGGACACTGCAATGGAGAGGACAGCTAGTACAATCGGATACCTTTTGAAAGTTGTAATGTATTTGTTGTCTTCAATCTATTGGGACAACAAATCAAATAGAAATTGTTATTTATTCTGTAGACCCGAGGAAAGATGGAAATGTAATTCTAGTTGTATTCTAATTTCTTCTCCTCTTTCCTCTGGAACAACATCATGATCTTAAACATTTTATACAAGCTACATTTTGGATGGCTATCAGTTCTTCAGACACTAAAACCTGCTATTCTACTATGTAATATAAAAGCTTGGAAAATCTATAATTTAGAAAATACGTATATTTCCAGCTGTGTTTTGAATCTTTGAGATTAATACCAAGTGGACATTGTTTTCCTTATGCAATTTCAGTCAGTGAAAGTGCCAAATGATCAGATCCTACATACTCGAGGACTTCATGGTATGCCATGTGTACATGTAGTTGGAGTAGGTGTGTAGAAACAATCAAATTGTTAGATCAATCAGCTCTTTCTGTTCCTTTAGTAAAATGTGCTGGCAGATGACCGTGGCACGTGGAGTACCAGGGATTAGCAGGCTACTCATACACTTCTGCTCCCACAAGATGAGTTGCATACTTACCAAGAGTTAGTTGTGTTTGCTTCCAAGTCTATATAATGCCATTTGTATTTGTTATTTAAACCACATAAAATTACTTATAATCTTAATTATATTTTGCATCCATGAAATATGAGTGCAAAAAAGAAAGTTATGTTTTTGTGACAACTAAATTGAATGCTTTGGAAAAACATGTTAAAGTTAACTTACTGAAAAAAAATGTGTTCTTAGAATTAGATTTGTGTGAGACAAAGATACACATAAAAATCTATAAGGATACCCTACTCAGGTTGCTGGGTAGGACTCTGTTAGTTGAAGAACCTCCCAACTAGAACTCATAGAAAATGCATTATGAATGTAATTTATGCAAGAAAGATAAACAGACAGACCTAGTCAATGAAAAGAAATGAAAATTATTTGGTTCCTCATCCAAATGTTAGTGAAATAATGCACAGTCATACATTTTAATTTAAAATGCTTAGGACATATTCTTTTAACTATCCTCCCACATTAACTTCCTTTTTGGGTTAATTTGATAACTGTCATTCCCATTTGCTTTGATAAGAGAGCATCTACTGTAGCAGATAAGTAGAATTTCCTTATAACCAGTACTTTGGGTAATTGGTTAACTAAACACCTTTGAAAGGGAGCCCGTATTCATTTATTTTCCTGCATTTTGCTCCTTGGTGATGTTAGAGTGAAATAACTCTAGAGCATGGACAAATATTTTCCTGATTTAAAGCATGGTAAGGAACTAAATTACGGGTAAACAAAATGACTTATTTGGAATCAAATCCTTTATAAAGTGGAGTGTCTAGGTGATCTCACACCAGTGTACTCCTTAAAGCATGAATCCATTTATTTCTGGAACTATAATTTCTTCAAACACTAGCTGTTCTCATTGCTGAATAGTAGGCTATTGGATTTTGGCAGCAAGTTCCAGGATTTCTCCCATTTATATGCATATCTAGCACAGAGTATGTAAGTGACAGCTAGGCTCTGGGTAACCGACACATTAGCATGTGTGAAAATAGCTCAATTAACACAGGTAGAATGTGAGAATGTCCATTAATTCCTCAGGAAACAGTGGCTCATAGTGCTAGGACCAATGCAGGGTCCTGCAGATGGTGTCAAACCAACTGCGTTTACAGAGACACAATGCAGCATCTGGAGGGCTGGCAAAATCCAACAACTTCAGAGACAGCAAGTCAGATTTGATCAGAGAGACCAACACTTGACCAATGAGTGTCTCAGCTTCCTGGGATGTGTTCCAAAATCCATCCATCTCATCCAGTGTGACAGTCAAAAAAAGTCACACTTCACATCTCTGCATCAAGCCATGTCTCTGACTGTCACACAACTCGGCCTGCCTGACAGAATAAATTTATGGCATCCTCCAATGGCTTCCTCACCTTTTTTTAAATACATAACCTTTCTTCCCCTTAAGTAAAAGAATATGCATAATAGACGCAGTGAGCTACAAATACAGTTTTCTGTGGACAAAGGAAAAGACCAAGGATTTTAATAATTTCACGGATTTTAGAAAATGCTTCTCCTCCCACCATTTGTCCCCTTGTGGAAATCAAGGCACCAGGCGGTATAACCACTTGAGTGTGTGCAGTGGTTAAGAGAAAGGGCTCCTGAGTCCAACTTGCTGAGTGTGCACAGCGTTAATCTATTATCAGCTGTGCGCCCTTGGGAGGGGCAGGCAATGTTCCTGGGCTTAGTTTGTATTTTATTTTTTAATTGGGAGGAGTTAATAAATATATCTGTCTCTAGAGTGTCATGAGGCTTTGTTACATGTAGACTAGTTTGCATATTGTCTAGAATCTAATACAAGGAAAATAAATGTTATATATTATTTTAAGCGTTAGCTATATGTTACGGTCATGTCACAGTCATGAAAGAGAGAGCACAGAGTGTGGGGCTTGTGGAAATGGGACTGGAGGTGCTTCTCCTGTTCTAGTCTAGGCTTTTGGGGGAAGATAATAAAAAGAAATCCTCCAGTGGGTACTGTCAGATTTGCCAGGGTAGGAGATTGCCGTAAAGTGTCCACTTGCCTGGAATCCCCCTATGCCATGTCATTCTACTGTCAGGAATTGGTGGTAGCAGGTGGCTGTTAGGTGAAGATTTGGGGATTCAGGATCCTGGCCATCTTGCCATCTGTTGTGACTAAGTAATGATGATAATAAAGCAACAGTACAGAAATAATGACCTTGTTTGTTATAGTGCTAGACACTCTTTGAAGCACTTTGCATATATTAACTCATTTATTCCTCTTGACTACCCTAGAAGGTCTTATTCCCATTTTACAGAGAAGGAAACTGAGGCACATTGATTGAATAAGTGTAAGAGCTGGAATTTGAACTCAGGCAATTTAGGTCTGGCATCTGAGCCGTAGGCTATGATATTAGAAACAGATATGTGTTTTATTATAATCTGTATCATTATATTGTGCTATGACTTTCAACTCTTCTATCACTTTTATTCCTCTAAAATAAGAATTCCAAGGACTATCAGAAATAGTAAGTAATAAATTCATCAGGCATAGGTATAGTAACATAATTCACTGATGCTAGAAGGGCACTTACAGCTTTCATTATTGCAATTCTGTAAGTTCTCCTGGGGAAAAATAATTGAGAGGAATTTTCTATTGGGAAATGATTTTGTGTTTAATGAATGACACTATTATTACTACTAAATCACCAAATCATAGCCTAGTCTATGAATCTGAGTTGGATCAGGAAAACAGAAGCCACCAAGGTATAGAGAAATTAAAAGCTCATACAATTTCTGGAAATTCTGAGAGAATGAAGTAAGGAGACCTTTCAGGAAATATTTCAGGAAATCCAATGATGCAAGGTGTGCAGGGAAACCACAGCCAATGATCTCAGCTGCATGTAACACCGTAGTGGCTAATTCTTCATAGAAATCCTCAGAAGTCCGTGGTAGGTCACACCTCGCATAATCTAAGCTTCCTGCCTACAGTTGCCACTGGGGAATGAGCTTCAGCCTGTGAGAGTTCCCCTCGTAGGCACTAAGGGCCGAGAGGAGGCCAAGGACTTATGAGAAGTGTAGTTCCAAACTTCCCTCCTACCATAGGAGGTGAATACAGAAGTGGGTGACACCAAGGCTGCACTGGGTATAGACCCTACACCACACTGAGGTTCAGCCTCAGGAAGTTGGCACAGTTATACTCCTACTTCTCGACAAGGTTTTGTCAGCCATACCAGGACAATTATTTTCAAAATGCATAAGAGAGCTAATTTTTTTCCCGTGATAGTGAAATGTTATAATATAAAGGGTTCATTTATTAATCAACAGATATTTACTAGCTACTTTATTTGGAACACTATATTAGGGAATCTCTCACTACTAAGGTATATGCGTTACGCAGCATGTTTGATTGAGACTTTATGAATGAATGATTTAATTCTGTATCATGAAAGTATTAAGATATTTTCTTGCCTTCTAGCAGATACTGTAATCATTGTGTGTCGTGAGTAGGGCAGATAAATGCTAGAAGAATTCTGAAGAGAAGTTGGCCATTTTTAGCTTTTGTGACCATGGAAGACCTTGTTAAACACATGGAATTTGAGCAAGGCCTTCGAGAAGATGGCCAGGCACTGCCATAGTGATTGAATTATGTCAGACACTAAGCCTGGGGCCCTGTAACGTTAGGTGCTGTTCCTATTTCCATTGTGCATTGGTGGGAGCCATGGCTCAGAGAACTTGTGTGCCTACCCTCAGTTGCTTAGTATTACAATGGCAGAAATTGTCAGAGGTGGGCCTCACATCCAGATTAGTGAGATTTAAAGTTCTTTCAGCCTCACCATGGTTAGTACCAACTATGTTTTAAGCTCTAAATATAAACTGAGATAAACCGAGTTCCCAATGTAAGTTTATGTACATATCCATAAAACTACACAGGTGACCCAAGTTTCATATAGAAAGTTAGGCATAAACACATTCTGAAATAAGTATATTTAATATAAGACTGTCTGATATCAACAGAGATCCAGTGATGCAATTGTGAATTAGGATGCTATAAACCCTTTTGCAGTCATCTCTTAGTTGTTTGTTTGAGTTAAAGTCACTTGGCTATGTTATAGTCAATCGTACAGTTTAGGGAGAGAACTTTCATTCATTCATTTATGAGGCAAGCTGGCTCAGCAATTTAAGATTATGCCCTCTAGAGGTATGCTGCTCTAGTTTGAATCTTGTCCCCATTACTTACCTGTACATGGGCCTCATAGTTGTCATCTGAAAAGTAAACATAACGATAATACTGTATTTATTGTCTATTGCTTCTTCACAAATTACCACAAAACTGAGTCAGGAATCCAGGCGTAGCCTAGCTGGGTACCTCTGTTTCAGGGTCTTTCATAAGGCTGCATTTAGAGTGTTGACAAGAGGGCTGTGGTCTCTCCTGAAGGTTCAACCGAGGGAGGGTTGGTTTCCAAGCCCACATGGTTCTTAGCAGGATTCAGTTCTTCATAGACTATCTTTTTTTTTTTAGTTTTTTTTTTTGAGGGGGGAGAGGTAATTAGGTTTATTTATTTTATTTATTTTTAAAAGAAGTACTGGGGATTGAACCCAGAACCTCCTGCACGTTAAGCATGCACTCTACCACTTGAGCTATACCCTCCCCCTTCATAGACTATCATACTGAGGTCCTCTCTGACTGTTGGCATGAAGCTTCTCTCAGTTCCTTGCCAAGTGAGCCTCTTCATGACACTGCCCCCAATATGGCAGCTGGCTTCCCTCAAACAATTTAACGAAGAGGGAGCACAAGGTAGAAGCCACAGTCTTTGTGTAACCTAACCTCCAAAAGTGACATCATATCACTTTTGCCATCTTGCATTTATTAGATGCAAGTAACTATATCCAGCTCATACTCAAGAAGAGTTACAGACAGATGTGAATCCTAGGAGGCAAGGATCATTGTAATCCATTCTAAAGGCTGCCTGCCACACCTACCTAATGGGTTTGTTGTGTGGGTTGAATTTGATTTATGTAAAAGATCTTAAAACAATGCCTGGGACACAATAAGTGATAGATAAGTGTTGGCTCTAAATATTACTATATTCAAATCATTGGGAGGCTTACTAAATAGGACTCAGTTTTTACTTTTAAGAAAATGACAGCCTAAGATAGTATATGGCAGAAAATGAAAAGTACCACAATAAGTACCATAACAGAGGCACAAGTAAAGAGCTGTGGATATTGAGAGGGGAGAATGATCACAAAGAGAGGTGGCAGATTAGGAAAAATTTGATTAATGAAACAATGTTTGTGCTGAGCCCCAGACAGTTGGTAAAGTTTTGAAGGCGCTGGATGAGGAAAGTTTTGGAGGTGGACTGGGATGGACAGGGAGCTATTTGTTGAAGGCAGCAAAGCAAGGCAAATAAGGTTATCCCTAATTTACATAACAATGCAATCATATGATAATGCCCAGGAAACCATGGGTAATCCAGGTCAAGTGGAGCATCCAAGATGTAGCACTAAGCTGGGAATAGGGTGAAGGGAAGGATTTACAGCTGGTTATTGAGAATATTGGAAAGCAGTCTGATATATTTGGACTTAATTCAATCGGTAGTGGGAATCATTGAAGATTAGGTGCTGAACTTCAGGAAGTTTATTCTGGCAGCTGGAAATAAGAATGGATTGTGGAGAGGAAATTCTGGTGAAGAGCCCAGTTAGGTCATTGTTACAATAGTTAAGGTGATTAAGGATGAAGATGTTATCTGACTAGAGAAGTCAGTGGGATGAATGAGGAAAGGGGTGAATTTGAAAGAAGAACAGCTTCAGTTGACAGTTTTGTTATCTATAAAGTATAGGATTAGGTTGACTGGCTTTGAGGACTGATTTAGGGAAAAATCTTGGCTTTAACTTTAGTTATATCACCTTGGGTAAATTATTATAAATTCTTTGAACCTCAGTTTCTTTGTGACAAGATACTAAATGAGCTAATGTGTATAAATATATGTAAACTACTCAACATGGTGCCTAGCATAGTAAATGCTCAGTGAATACTAGTTCCCTCACTCTGAAAGAGTTATTTACAAATAGAACTATAAATAGAATTCTAGGTCATGATTTTATAATGAGTCCCACTTGAGTTTAAGTTTTAACTATTATACATATAATAAATAAATATATACATATAATTTTTATATATAATAGCAACAACAGCTTTTATTAATTCACTGATTTATGTAGGCACTGTACTGAGCACTGTACACACATCATCTCATTTAGTTCTGCCATCAGCCATATGAACTGTGTGTTTTCATCACCTGCATTTTGCAGTTCAAAAAACTTCGGCTTAGAGAAATTAACTTTCTTAAAGCCCAACAGCTGATGAGTGGCAGAGCCCATATTTGGAAAGGTTTTTGCAATTTCTAAAGCCTTGCTCTTGGTTGTTGAGCTGCATTTCTAAAATATAAATTAGTGCACATAAATATTTTTCTTTCCATGTATATCTCACCTGATGTACCATTTGTACAGTGGGAGTTGCTAAATCAATACGTGTTTGCTGATGAAGATCCATCACTCATGTTCCGATTGAGATGATTGTGGCTGCCATTTTTCTGGCTTCAGACTCTCCTGGCACTTCACCTCCTGAGTGATGAATGTGGTTTTACTCCTTACTATTTTGGCACTGCTAAAGTGCTTTAAAACGTTCCCTTCCTGACTTCGAGAGGTGATTTACCAAAATGTCAGTCAGAATTAATTTGAATGATATTCATTGCAGTTCCCAAAGGCCTAGAGTTACTGGCATGTTGTTTTTGGGTGTCATATTTTGATGGGAGATAACTTTTTAACTGGAGTGGGAAGGGCACAATTTTGGATGAGTCAAGCAGTAAGTCACCAGGGACTGTATTCATAACCGTATTACTGTTCTGCTTTTATAGGAGTCGTCTAATCACAGTGATTCCAAGCCATTTAAAAGTTCCAGCACCCTAACATTTATTTCATTTTGCAAAATCCTTTTCCTTAAATTACTCTCTTCCATGTTTTTCTTAAAGAGATTTCAAATTGAGTTTACTTTGATGACTTTTTTAAAGTTATGCTAATACTAGTGAGATAATTAAGGCCATCTCAGGAGGCTGTCATACCGGGATTTAGAAGTGTTGATTCCATAATTCTAGATCTCTACTCTACTTACTCAAAAAACTTGGAGAATCTGAAGTTCTTTCTCTCTTCCTTTTTTGGGGAAGAGATTAAAAAAAAACTTTATTGCGGTATCTTTGACATATGGAAATTGTATATATTTAAGGTTTACAACTTGATGTGTATATATACAAAAGGTTACCATAATCAAGCTGCACAGCTAAATAGCTTATCCATCACATGTACATAGTTATCCTGTGTGTGTGTGTTGAGAAAATTTGATTTAAGTTGTATCCTCTTAGAAAATTTCAAGTATACAAAACAGTATTGTTCATTATCATCATCAGGCTGTAATTTAGATGTCTAGAACTTACTCATCACAAATAACTGAATTTTTCTACCCTTTGAACATCTTTTCATGTCCCCTATCCCCTAGCCTCTGGCAACTACCATTTTACTCTCTGATTTTATGAGTTTGACTTTTTTAGATTCTGCATATAGGTGAAATCAAGCACTATTTGTCTTGCTGTGTCTGGCTTATTTTACTTAGCATAATGTCCTCCAGGTTCATCCATGTTGTTGCAAATGGTAGGATTTCCTATGAAGAGACTATTTCCAGGTACAAAAGCAGGATAACAGTGTTTGCTATTTTCTGAGATGAGAAGAACAGGATCTTAGACTCATTTAATGTTAGAATTGCAAAAGATTTTAGAAATCATCTGTCATGCCTTGCCTTTTAGGAACAAGAAAATTAAGATTCAGGTTAGTGAGGTAATTCACTCGAGGTCACAGAGTTGCTTAGGGATGGAAGTAGAAGTGAAATTCAGGACTCTTGGCACCCAACCCAAATTCAAATTAAATTGACTTAGGAGGTGCTTAGCTCTTCAGAGGTGCCTTGTTTAGGTGTTTAATAAAAAAAGATGGAATAGCTTAGCCATAATCCTTGAGAATACATTATTGTTTATTGTTGAAGATAATATTCACTCTCTTACATATCATCTTCTGAATTATTGCTAACTGGTTAGCAAATGCATTTTGACTTGAGTACTCAGTATTGCCCGTAATTGTTTTCTTACCACATTTCAGAAATACACTGATTATAAGAGACGCTTCCATCAAACCAAATTGTTCTCCTAAAGTATTTTTGAAATGGAAACAAGATCTAATGCCAGCACTGGACAGTATTTGTTGGGTACCTGTCTGTGCTTGATACAGTTTAGGCATTGTATAGGCTAAGACAAACACGTATTCTGATTTTTCTACTTCTGTGAAATGATTGTCGAAGGGAATGGAGTTAATGGAGTGGCATTCAGTAAGTTTAATCACATAAATAACATATTAAGTAAAACACATGTAACAAAGGGGTTACATTGCAAAATGATTAACGAAGAAGGATCAAGTCAATTATATAGACAAGTGGTTCCCAGACTTTTGAGTTTAAAGGATTAGAGAAATTTCTTCTCAAAGTTTTGAGAATCAAATTAAATGAAGCCCTACAAATTTTGAGGACAGCCAAATTTTATTTTGACAAGTAGTGAAAAAAAGTTTAAAAGAAACTTCATCTACCATTGCCATTGTTACATAAGAAACAGGATACTTTAATATTTAAAATGTGTAAGAACATAATTTCAGAATAAGGGATAAAGCCTTCCCAAGAAAAGGTAGTTTCAGCTGGCACCTTTATACAAATAGGTGTGTATGTGTGTGTGTACACCTTATGTTTCTCATTTTGCTACAGGTGGTACAAACTCTGTAACAGCAGTGGTCCAAGGACTGCTATTTAGGAATGATTAGTATTTGTTATACAGAACAAGTAGAGATTTACTTCCTGTCCTGAAGCTAGGGAAGAATTAAAGGAAAAGGAGAAATTGCCAGAGTATTTAAAAAAATAAGATACCATAGGTGATAGCTAAGTGCATTTTTTAAGTATAGGTATACCCTGCAAGTAGTATCAGACTTAGAAATGTAATTATTCAATGAAGAAAGCATATGATAACTACATCTGAGGCAAAAATAGAACCTGTATAGTGATTGAGATGGAAAAGAGGAGGTTGACAAAAACCTTTCGGTTATCTGATTGAATTTGTGGTAGTTTATTACTTTTCTTCTAAGTTTTGAATCATGGCCAGAGGAATAATGAAGAGCATTGATTTAAGAAAAGAAAGAAAAGAAAAGAAAAGAAAGCATTGATATAATGGCTGTTCTGAATAAATAACTAGAAACTTTTTCCTTTGGAAAGTGCTCTACTTGAAGTAAATACATACCTGTCAAGTTTCAAGATAAATGCACTAACTCTCTTTTATAGGAGTTTGTCCTTTAAAGACATGTCTATCCTGCTAAGAAAATGTTATTTAAAAATCTATTAATATAGAAAATAGCAAACAGTCATTACAAACTGTTCCTGAACACCTTGCCTGGGAACAGGAAGGCCAAGCTTATGTCAGGAGCAGAGAGCTTCCCTTTAAGTCAGGAAAATTACTTCCAAATTACCTTCCTTCCATGGTGTGGCTGTTGGGGAGTGGGAAGCGTTTTTAATTCTCTTCAGGTAGCTGGTAGCTGCTCTGATTTGGAGGATGAGGCTCTGGAAAATCGTGATTGGAGATCAAGTTTCTTCTTGCTGAGTGGCCATTACTTTCTTCACCAACATCATGGAACACCTGTGTTAACCTGTGATTGGCATCTCAAATTAGAATTTAGGAATCCATTTTACTTCCAAAAGCAGTGCTATTAAAGATAGTTATATCCTGGGATGGACTAGAAAGGATCATCTAACTCCTTATGTAACTTCCATGCCAGCTCTGATTATTCTTTGAGCTCCTACCAGCTGTCAGTCACAATTCTGGATCAACAATGGGCTTTCCCTGATATTTTTTGTTTGTTTAATTCTGTAACTGTGACTTGTGATTATTTGTTCTAACTGGTTATGGCTTGTTTTAGAAATTCACCATCAAGATTCCTCTTAGAGGCCTCATTTGTTCTCTTATCATAAATGAATGTGACGAATTAGTTATATTTCTTTGTTTATGAAATAATTATCAATAAAAACAAATATTACATAGACCCAGGACAGATTGCAAGGGATTCTTTATTCAACACAATTTCATTTTTCTCTTGAACTGCGACTTACAGTGTTACCTACAAACAATTAAAGGACCTCTTTTTTCTTTATTTCAGGTAATGAAACTAGGGATTTACACTAGACCCCAAAGCACAGTTCAAAGAAAATAATTACATGAGTACCTTTACTATCTGATAATGCAGATGCCCTAATTAATGAATGTGAAAAAAAATTGTGTGGGCCAAATACTCCTTTTCATTAAGAGATCTTTTATAGCATGACTGATATTTGTTTTAAAGTGTTCCCTGGGAGGGGTAGTTGGGCAGCATTTGGGGACATGCAAGGTATAAACAAAAGGATGTACTCTTCTGTTACAGAAAGCACCTTTACCTTCCTCTCTATTCATAACTTATTGTTGATTTTAAAGATATATTTTGTTTATCGTAAAAATAGCATAATGTAGTATCAGGTCACCTGAGGGAGGCAATAGGGTGAGTTGGACAAAGGGTTGAGAAGTTCCGTGTGAAGAATGGAGTGTGACCACTAAATTGCCTTTCTCTGTGTAGTGTGGAGGTTGAATATCTATACTCCGGACCACACTTCCCGGGTTTAAGTCCCAGCTTTACCACTTGCTGGTTGTGTGACCTTAAGCAAATAAATCACTCCACTCCTCCAAGCTTCAGATCCTTCACCTGTAAAATGGAGACACTAAGAGTCCCAACATTAGAGGGTTGCTGTGTGAACTAAGTAAGTTACTATATCAAAGCTCTTAGAATGGGACCTGGCAGGGGAAGTGTTGGCTATTATTATGGAGCAGTGTTCTCCAAAGTAGGGAGTGTATTCCTCAGAGACTGACAATCCAAGCATCTAGTCATGTTTGTTTTTATTTTAGACTTTTCAGGTTCCTGCTTTGTGTGTGTTTTCTAACACACATAATATTTATGAATATGTAGTATATATATTTCATATTACATATACATGTATTAGAGGTATATAACTTTTTTTTACAGTCATAAAGATTGGAAGACCCCTGATATGGTAGTCTCGTAATTTTAATTAAAATTTTAATTTTAATGAGTTCTCTTTAGGAAGAATTTCTATGCATAGGAAATTATATTTTGTATTGAGGCTGTGGGCCAACTCATCAGAATAGGAATATACTACTTTTAAGACTAAATTAATAGCACCACTAAATTTACTCAAATTTTTCTTTTTCTTTTTCTTTTAAATCATTTCCTCAAACTCCCCCTCGTAGGGCATAATTATTTCATTTTTATGAACATTTAAATATTTTGTATTGATGCGTTTCTTGAAGACAAGGATCAATTCTGGGTGTCATGTACATTTAGAAAGACCTCATTTGAGTATTTGTAACCTACTCCTAAATCCTTTCTACTTCTCTTTATTTAGGTTTTCTTCTATGCATTGATACGTTAATTTCCTAAATTATCTCCTGAAAAATCTAAGGACAGGGGTATAAAAGAATCATTAGCTAGGTGAATGTTTTCCTTTTCAAGTTGGATATTTCAAAAAATCTGCTTCAAAGCGTATGTCCCTTTGTGGCCCAAACCACTTTGTTACAACTGAAGAACGAACCTGTGGCATCCAATTTAGATTGCAAATTAGCAAGAAGCTTTTTGAAAGCACCACTGTGGCTACAGAACAAACATATGAAATAATTATTACCTTCAAAAAGTTCTAGAGAGGCTTACTTTCACAAGATGTCATTATATAAATGATCTTTGGAGGGCCTCAGAGCTCATGGTAGAAACTACCAAATTGCTTATTAGGAGGCAAACAACAGCTCTGCTGAGCTAAGTGTAACAGGCTTAAAAAAGCACATCTATGGCGCGGTCCACCTACACAAATTCAGCTCCTACAGGAACTCAGAAAACATTTCGGAATTCATTAGCATGCAGTATTTATTCAAAATCTGCAAAAACATTGTGTTTGCATAATTTTATCAATTGTCAATAGCGGTGCTTGCCAACATTCATATCTTTATTGAAATGCAAAATTAAGAGCAGGAAGAAAGTTTGTATCAATATTAATACTGAACTCACTTGAAAAGATGACATTTATTAATAATGCATCTGGCTCAACATTTGCAGTGGTGTTTAAAGGCTAAACACAGTCCTGGTGCAGGAAACATCTTTAAGCAAATCTTGTTCATCAGCCACCTTACAGTTTTGAAATATAGAAACCATGTTTTTCCATTCCACAAATGGCTACTTCCCTAAACTTCTATTGAAATTTGGGATGGGCTGGATGTAGTCAGAACAAGAGCAGTAATAAGACAAAGATTACAATGCATTAAACATTTTATGGAGAATTGTGTTGGTGCAAAGCATATTAGTTTTAAAAACTCTATGTTTGGGGAACAGCTGGTGTGGGCTGAACATGGAAACAACTGTTGTAAAACAAATGTTACAGAATTGCTGTAAACAAGACTCCATTTATTTACAGTATGTTTCAGTTCTCTTTCTTTACTCTCGCTCTCTCTCCCTTTATTTATATCCACCCTGGCCAATAGAATCAGAATGGTGAAGATTCTAGTATGTACGTGTGTGTGTGTGTGTGTGTGTCTGTGTGTGATGGGATTGCTATATGTACACACACAGACACACACATATATACACACATGCATATGTAATACAAAATATATCAATATCTATCTATCCTATATTTTTAAGTTGATCTTTTATGCACCAAACTATAAAAATGGAATACTGATTATATATGGCCATGATGTAAGTTGTTGTAAAAAACCACAAATTTTACTCACTATATCACCCATATTCTTCATGACCAACCATCTTTGTTTTGTATGAATTTCAACTTTCAGTGTATTGTGGACACATTATCCACAAATACCTTATGTTGCTCAAAACCAACCACACTTCACATATGACCTAAGTAGTCTAGAACTTGAAACTTTAAATAAAAAGGAGGGGAATGCTGAGAACACTTAAAGTGGCACCTTGGGCACCTTGGGTTCCACCTTTCTCTTTAGAGTTGATCCACATGAGTTTCTAGCAACATTAAGAAGCTAACACCTTGTCTATTTTCAGTCTGCTTCCAACCCACTCCTGCTCAGTTGTTTAATACATAAGGATCTCATGTATCACCATCATTTTCTTCATTTTAATGTTATTGCCCTTACACACTTCCCTAAATGAGTATGATTATGCAGTTTAATTAAAAGAAAATGAAAGGATTGTAAATAAACTAACCTCATGGAAGGCTTCTTATGCAGTTATTACTTACCATATAAATTCTTGGAGGGCAGAGGGATGTTCTAAATACCATTCATTGTTTCTTTCATTACAGACTTCTGGAAACACACCTCTGTTTTCTAGGAGACACTGGTATCACCATGACCTGATTCTTAAGACAGTAAGTATACTTCTTTTTTAAACTCACACCCCAGTTTCAGTACATTGGGAATCTTCACTAGATCATGCCATGCTTTTGGTCAAAATTCTGCAATGGTTGCCTGGTTCTAAACCATAAGAAAATACTGCTTTGTTTTAATTTTAGTGACAAATGCTATTAGGAAAAGAATACTGTTTCTCAGAGAAGTGATATTGTTCCAGTTCTCTCTTAACCTTCCATTGCTTTGTTGTATAATTTTAAGGCAAATCATGTATATTCTGCTTCTTATGAAATGAGAATTACTGTTATTTAGGAATTAAATAGCTTTCCTCCACAGTTGTGGGCCATTATTATTTATCATCCTTCACCATATGTGTTATGAAGTTTGATGAGTCCTAATTATTTTATTTTGAATCCTTAGAAAGAAAAGTACAAGATAAAATATGATGATTGCTTTCATTATTGTAAGAAATCTATTAAACTATCACATTGACCTTGATTAGAGTAATCCATTTATTCTCTTTTTGGTTTCAACAAAAAACATCAAGTGCCTACTATTTGAGAAGTTGCGCAGGGTTCAATATTCTTTATCATAGAGCTTACAGTTTAATAGAGAAGAAGACAAAGCCACCCCAAATACATGAAAATTGCATGTATTTAGTGAAAGAAAAAGGAGCAACATTTATTGTGCTAGGCTACTTACATAATAACCTCATTTAACCCTCACAACCATCTTGGTTTGCTGGTAGGGAAACTAAGGTCTGAAAGGATAAACAGCCAGAAATCTCAAGGTCCAGTTGTGAGGATGTGAGAAGTTGATGTCATTCCAAAAGCCACATTACATTCATCATAGTGCAAGTATATTTGGAATTCAGAAAAATAGGGTGAGGTATTGGTATCAAAGGAGTCAATGGGAGGGAAATAGACCAACAGAATGATAGAGAGATTAAGTAATATTGTTTCATACAAATAGATATTTGCAAATGGAAATAATTTTTAGCTGCTTACCTAGTCTTCTCATCTTGCTCTTATATTAAGCTAATACAGAAATTTGAAACTAGATTAGAATGGAATTTTTTAATTCAAAGTTAAATAATTATAAATAACTATTTACATTCCTTTTTCTGAATATAAATCTATGACTGGAAGCCTTCAGAGATTCACAATTAACACAAAGCTACCTGTATTATTATATAATACGTTATGAATTTGCTTATTATTGCTCAGCTGACTGTTGCTCTGTGGCAAGAGCATGTGGTGAGCTGATACACCTACATCTTTCAGAACCCTGACTAAAACAACTTGTTCAGGTGCTCTGGATGGGTAGAGTAGTTCCAGATCCCTGAAGGAGACCTACAAAAAGCAAGAATGTGGAGAAAAGGGAACCCTGCTGCACTGCTGGGAATGTAAATTGGTGTAGCCATTATGGAAAAATAGTATAGATGTTCCTCAAAAAATTAAAAATAGAACTACCATGTGATCCAGCAGTTCCACTCCTGGGTATTTATCTGAAGAAAATGAATAACACTAATTTGAAGAGATATATGCTCCCCCTATGTTCATTGCAGCTCTATTTACAGTAGCCAAGATATGGAAACAACCTAAGTGTCCATCAGTAGATGACTGGATAAGGAAGATGTGATACACACACATACACGTGCACGTGCACGCATGCATGTACAATGAAATATTACTTTGCCATAAAAAAGGATGAAATTTTGCCACTTGCAACAATATGGGTGGACCTAGAGGGTGTTATGCTAAGTGAACTAAGGCAGACGGAGAAAGACAAATACCATATAATTTCACTCATGTGTGGAATCTAAAAAACGAAACAAATAAATGAAATAAAACAGAAGCAGATTTGTAGATACAGAGAACAAACTGGTGGTTGCCAGTTTGGTGTGGAGAGATGGATGAAATAGGTAAAGGGAATTAAGAGTTACAAACATCCAGCTATAAAATAAATAAGTCACAGGGAAGTAATACATGTACATATAGGGAGTATAGTCAATAATATTGTAACAACTTTGTAATGGTGACAGGTGTTAACTGAACTTAATGGTGGAGATTATTTCATAGTGTATAAAAATATCAAATCACTATAATGTACTCCTGAAACTACCTAAAGATTATCATATTGAGTGAAGTAAGTCAAAGACAAATATCATATGATATCACTTATATGTGGAATCTAAAAAAAATGATACAAATTCTATTTATAAGCCAAAAACTGACTCACGGACATAGAAAACAAACTATGTTTACCAAAGGGGAAAGGACAGGGAGGTATAAATTAGGGAATTAACAGACACACACTTCTATATATAAAATAGATAAATAACAAAGACCTACTGTGTAGCACAGAGAACTATATTCAATTTCTTGTAATAACATATAATGGAAAAGAATCTGAAAAGAAAAAAATATGTGTGCATGTGTATAACTGAATCACTTTGCTATACACCTGAAATTAATATTGTAAATCAACTACACTTCAATACAAATTCTTATAAAGTATAACTTAATAAAAATAAATAAAAACAAACTTAAGCCATGTGTTTGAAAAAAAAAACTGAAGGCATCATAACAGCTCTTAGTGACTTTAATGACTCCCAACAGTCAACATGGAAGGTGGTGACGAGAGGAGTGTGGGGAAAACATTTTCAATGGAGAAGAGGCACAGAAAACTAGCTGGCATGCTTAGTGTCTTTGTGACCAGCGTGTACTCACCTGCCACATTTTACAGGAATCAGCATTCATCCATCTGAGTTGAAAAGAAAGAAAGCAGTGCAGAGTTATATTTCTCCAAAGGAATAAGATATTTCCAAGACTCAGGTATACTCAGAGTTGGGGAAAAAACCTTTATTTTAAAGTCTGCACAACAATGAGGGAGGAGCCCAAGCAAATGGGTTTGATCATATTCAGTGTATCAAAATTTGATACAGAATTCATGGATATGTGCTTGTTTTTAATTATCAATTTTAAAATAATTTAAAAATATATTTTTAGGAAGCAAATTTGAAACAGCTCCTGAAATATTACTACAGAACTCTATAATGTTCTAAGGGACAGAATTTGAAGAGTACTGATTTAAAGCATAATTTTCCTCCTGGAAATTCTCTAAAACTATTGAATATGGGGGCAAACACTTCATTTCACTCTAAGCCAAACAGGGGTCATTCGTACCTGTTAAAGGGCTTTTTCTAAATCTCCAGAGGGTCTCCTACTGTTTTTGTTGGCATTAGTAATAACCCACTGGGAAGGAAACTTTGTGGAGAGAAATATCAAATGTTTCCTTCTAGAAACTAGAAGTAGGGAAACATACAAAAGGGTACTAAATGTGAATAAATAAATTACTATTGAATGATTTAAAATACAAAGTTGCATCATTTTTTTCCATTTCTGAACTCAACCTCTCCAAGACTGTTTAACCAAATAGAGAGGATTACAATAAAAATGTAGTATAATAAATTATAGAACTTCCAACTGTATTAGTGATAAGCAAAAGTTATTGCATTCAGTTAGGTAATAATGTAGTCACATACATCTACATTTCTACGAATTCCACTTCATTTTACTATGTTATGAAAGGGAAAATTGTTTTAATAGAACAACTTGAATAGAAAATTAACTAGAAGAATATGTCCTCTTTCAGACTAGATATACCACTGCACATTCTGGCATACATATTGAACAACTTGTCCCTAATATATTAATGCAAAATTTTTGTTTTCTTCAATTCAACTTCTAAGAGAAAGAAGCAAACCACAAAAAATACTATCTATAGAGGAAATGCAATAAAATAGAATGTTGCTCACTTAATAATTGAGTTTAGACTCAGCTCTAGCATCTGTATCATCTACATCTCTACACTGGAGTGGTAATCTGTATGTTGAAAATTCGTGTTCAGATCAATGATCCAAAGGTATTTCAGTGTATTAACCATCCAAGACAGATTCAGGTAGGTTCACTTGTGATATTCTTCCCAAACAATTCAAGAATGTCTATCCATCTATCTATCTATTCATATGTATATTCGTATAACAATAACCTTTATTTTATTTTGCTTTATTTATTATAAATTTTATTCTGTATCAGTAGGAGCAGGGTTTGGCAAACTTTCTGTAAAGGGCCAGATATTTTATACTTTAAGATTTGTGATCATATGGTCTCTCACAGCTACTCAGTTCTACCTTTGAGCTCAAAAGCAGTGGGAGCCAATGAGTAAATGGATGGGTGAGGCTCTGATCCAGTTAAACTTTATTCACAAAAACAGTCAGTGGGTAAGAATTAGTCCTTTATTCTTCTCTGTGTATGAAATTCAAATTAATCTTTTATAGATTGTCTATATATATATAACCAAATCCTATTAAGAGATATTTAGGTTGCCAGTTATTACTCTTATAAACTGCTGCAATAAATATTCTTGCGGATATCTTTTAACTTGATTCTTTCTTTATAATAATTCCTACAATTTGAAATGTTGTGTCAAAGAGTATACAGACTTAAATATTTGAATCATTACAAAATTGCTTGAACAGCCAGGCCAGTTTATACTCATGTGTACTGGATGTGAGTGCTTGTTCTCCCATATCCTCCCCAATACTGGGTCTTATTTGTCTTTTGAATTCTTTCTCAGCTTGGTTGGTAGAACATTGATTCCTCATAGTTTTTTGGAGCATCTTTCCAGTTGTTTGTTGGTCATTTATTTACTCTTCTGTGAGTTGTCTGTTTATGTAATTTGCCTATATTTATACTGACTTGTCCATTATTTTCTTGTTGATTAATAAGAACTCTTTAAATAATAAAGAAATTAACATTTTGATCCTTATATGTGTTACAAAAAGAATTCACCAGTTTGTTGTTTGTTCTTGACTTTTGTATGTTTTTCCGTGTAGAAGCTTTACTTTTTAAAAGTATTTTAAGGTAAATCTTTTCTTTTATTGCTTCTGAATTTGAAGCCGTGTTCACAAAGACATTCACCAATTCAAGATGTAAAAATATTCTCTCAGAGTTACTTGTAGTACCTGTAGCATTTTCCTTTTTTGAATCTGTAATACAGTTTAAAATAGTGTTTTTAGATGTTTGGACTTACTAGCATATATTTACATGTTCTGTTTCTTATCATTTTAAATCTCTCCATAAAAATGGTTCTATCCCTTTCCTTAAAGTTATGCACTTGTTCTATCTCTTTTCTTCTTTACCAATTTCCTCAGTGTTTGCACAAGTGATGTTATTTTTCTTTTCAGAAAATCAGCTCTTAACTTTTTTAGTTAATTCTTCCTGGTTCCTGCTGTCTAACTTATCTGCTGCCTCTTGCTTAAGAATTTTCCCTCTGCTTTCTGTTTATTTTATCGTACTTTTTTTCCAGCTTGAATTGAGAGGTTTATTAAATTTATGTTCAATAGTTCTTTCCTTACAATAAAGGAAATGTTTCATGCTGTGGGTCACATCACATTGCTTTGCATATATAAAGATATTAGATTTGATTTCAAATAACCTAGAATGATTAGGCTTCCACATATCAGTTTCACAGTTGATTTAGCTCAGGTTTTACCATTAAGAGGACATAGATCTTTATCTTGATTAAGGTAATTTGGGTGGTTGTTACACAAATGCATACATTTGTCAAAACTTTTCAACCTATATTTCAATCTATATTTTTGAGAGCTGTGTATTTTACAATATGTCAAATATGCTTCAAAAAGTTACTACCATGGAACAAAAGTAAAATAAATGTGAGAACATTAAGGGGGACATTTGTGGTACATCTTCCTAACTCCCCTGGTTCCATAGAGTAGTGGAGGAGCAGGTACAGGTGAATCCAAGCGTGGAAAGCCTGAAAACCAGCCCCACTGCCTTTCTCAGCCACTGTGTAAGCCCAATTGTGTATACCAATGATGTGTATATTGGTATATATGAACCCAATCAGATACATTCTAGTAGTTCAAGATACTCAAGAATTCATTTCTAATATAGCCAATTTATTTAGCTTTGAAAGACTTTTCCTATAAGGTTCATGGTCTTCATTCCTTCCACATGAACCCCTATTGAGATTCTCCTTCTGGTCCATTGATTTTACTACTCCATCCATAGATCACTTCAGTACTGGCAGTTATTATGGATCTCAGTTATTACTGTCAGGCCTGATTATCTTTGGGCATCATATAGAAATTTTGGCCTGATTATGCCTAGGAGATTGGGCACCTTATTCTGTATCTTTGCATCCTTATTAATCTTGAATTTTGGAAAATTAATTTTAATTTCAATATATTAATTATACACTATATTAACTATACAACGTATAAATAATTATAATATGGTAGACTGATCTTTAGCAATAGCTTATATTTTGAAGATGTGTGACAAAGAAAAAAAACACAAGAAATCTTTATGTTCAAACTCTTAAAACAGAAGATCGCATGGAAAGGGTATTTCTGAAATAACTCCCTTAGTCACTCTGAGTTCCACATAGATTTGCTGGCTGGCAGGTGCATAGCTGAGACCCTCAATCTCATCTCCCCTAATGTTCTTACCTTATATCTGTAGGCATAGGGATACTTACCAACTTAACAGGGAGGGCACATCTCAATTTAGAGGTGCAGCATAATCTCCAGGTCTTATTGCTTAGGTTTGTATCCTGGTTCTGTTAGCTACCAACTGTGTGATCTTGGGCGACTCATTTAGCCTCTCTATGCTTCAGTTTGCTTATTTGTAAAGGAGGAACAATACTACTACTTACCTAATAGAGCTGTTGTGAAAATCAAGTGAACTGATTCTTAGAATAGTGCTTAGTATAGAGTTAATGCTAAATGTGGGTTTTACTATAAATTCTGTTGAACATTACCTTCAGTCTCTGTAAAACAATCCACTGGTTTATTGTCTTGGTTGGGCTCATTGTCTTTGTATTCTCAGCACATGAACCTATACCAGAGATATATTTTCCTTTAGTTTCGTGACAAATTGTTTTTTAAATGATATACTATAGTCAATACATTTTTAAGTTGTTTCTTGTTTTATTCAGTAACGATATTTTAGTTCAATTGCTCTGATTATTCTTCGTGACCCTTACCCCTAATATCAGTTGTTGTTGTTGTTGTTATTGTCATCATCCTCCATTACCCTTAAATTCTGATTCCAGTGTTGTTCTACCACGCTAAACATGCCTTTCTGGTGGGGGCTCCCACTCAGAGTATACCTCCTTAACACAGGCTAAGCTTATCATAGTGCTTCATCATTCTGGCCACAGTGACTGGTCTAGGCATGGAGTCTCAAGTTGGACCAATCATAATTCTTCCTAGCAATTTTTACAAAGCTAGAAGGAAGGCTATCTACTCTGAGAATAAAATCCATATGCAGCAGGAAAGAATGAGGCCAAGTCATTTTTTTCCAAGTCAGTCTTATAAACAGAAAAAAATCCACGGAAAGATTCCTTTTGCTGTTCCAAATTCCTCATTTCAGTTTTTATTACTAAGACCAGTCATACCCTTGCATTTCTGTTTATGTAAGCCTCTACATTCCATACCCCTCTCCTTTTGTCTTTGTTTTTCTCACAACATAGTGTCCTAACTTACAGAATACCTTTCTTTTAAGTAGCCGATTTTCTTTTTATGTTTGGAGATTTTTAAATGTCTCTTCATATTTACAAATGACTGATCAGAAGTTATCCTCACTAGTTCCATGAGGACATGGACCATGTCTGTCTCAATAATCACTACATCCTCAATGTTTAACATAGTGTCTTATGCTGTAAGATAGTAAGTGGTTGGGATTCTCCTCTAATAAACCATACAGAAACTAGTTGCCATAAGGCATGGGCCGAGGGGTTACCAGATTGTTTTCTTACTGGTGTGCTAAAGAGCACCAAGGTACACCTTCTATCAAGTGTGCTAGATGGAAGGGAGCAGTGGTGCTCTAGCTGTCCATTCACTTCTAACCCTTTGACAGAACCCTTCTGTAATTATCTGTGGTAGAAGTGATACACATATTTAGCACCTGGCCTTCAGCAATGGCTGAGCTACCTTATTGGGAAATTCGGAAACACATAGATTCACCTTAGACTTAGGTTAACATATTGCTCCTCCAAAACTAATGAATATAATTTATCAAGTGTTAATATAAGATATTTCTAGTTATAAAAAACTTAAATATACTAGACTCTCCTATTCTGTACAGTTTCATTTATCATGATTGTAGTTTATGTAGTTTATGGTTATAGCAGTTATTTTTAAACAACAATCTCTAAACCATGAATTTTTTCAAATTAAGTCATTGAAGCATTAAATAGGAGATACCTAAAGGAATGACACCTGTAAGATTTTTTTTGTATGTATATATGCTAAAATTCACCTTAAAAACAAAGTTTTTTAAAAAAGAGAATGAAAATTGAATGTACCCTCAAATTCTTGGTTTGGGGCCATATTTTTAACACAAGATTCTTCATAAATCTTGTTGGATATTAAATCATCAAATCAGATCCGTTTCAACAGCCATTTCCTAATTTCAGATAATGAAGTCATTTCTTTTTCCCCAAGGAAAGCAACCAAAATAAGAGACATTCCCCTTTTCATGATACTGAAGAAGATGAATCTGTTACTGTCTGCAATCTCTAGGCACTGTGCAACTAACTAAGTCAAGAATATGTGCACAATTGCTTGGCACTGAAAAGCAAGGTTTCCAGTCAGACTCTAATGAGAAGAAAATTTTAAGAGGGGGGAAAAAAAGAAAATCCTGAAGAGACTTGACTGTATTTGCAGACAATTAGCTGGAAAACCTAAGGTTCTGTGTTAGGATGATGATAAGCATTCCTGACATAAGATTGTACCAGTTGCAAACCACCTTGCAAGTCACATCCCTGACTGATACCAAAATGCAAGTGCAAAATGCAAAAGCTACTGTCTCTGGAAATTATGAATACTGTCATTTCTTCCCTAAATTTTTTCTATTTCAGTCTCAAAATTCAATTCAAACACAATTATGCTTTCCTCCTATACCCAGCCTTTCTGCTTTCCTGCTATCAACTGTAGCTTCTTGTGCATTAGCAGCTTTGGGGATGTATTAAAACTATCCTCTGATTATACTCAAAGGGGAAGTCAAAATGTACTGAATGATGATTTGAAGGTGTAAAAAGCTTATATAGAAATGAGCTCTTCCAAGGAGTTAAACTGAATCTTCTTAAATCAGACTAGACAGGCTTAAGTTAGGCTTTTCCAAAAAATAATAGGGGTCATTATCCCAATGTTCTGTGAAAGATAGACATGTACTGTGTCTGATTAAACACAAACTCCTGGGCTCTCAGCTGGGCCTGTCACATAAAAGGGACTTGAACAATAGCTTATGGATTCATTAGAAATGACAGCAGTGTTTCTATCAAACATCTCATCTGTTGTATTTATGAGTCACATCAGTTGAATGAACACTTTCCCCACTTCTGTGTACAAAACTTAGGAAAGCACCATACAGCAGCAATTCATAACATGTACACACTCATCATCTGGTTTGTGAACCATTAGTTTTGGGCCTGAATACACTGTTTGACAGATGCTTCCAGCCTCTTAGGTTTTAAACGACAGTTTTCACTTGCCAAAATTCTCACTTCATTATTATGAACATAACATGAGGTGGTAGCAGCTGGTTCAGGTAAGCTAGTGATTCTCCTCCACACCGAACAGCGAATCTTAAATTACGAGTTACCTTCTCAGAAAGTTAGAAAAACTTAGATTTGTGCTTTAAGGTTCTTTTCTGGTTTCAATTTCAAAGTACTGTTCAAGAAACATTCTTAAATTTCCAAACAATTCAATCACAGAAATACCCAAACTGAGGCATCTTACAGATTATTTATTTTGCTCCCCTATTATACAAAACCTAAAATGTATGTCCAGAAAAGTCTATTTAACTATGATGGTATATCTGAGGTGGAGGGCAAAACAGGAAAACCAAGGGCCTGAAGCTTGTGGAAAGGGCCACACATTACCATGAATAAAATATAAATCTGAAATCTGGCATGCTAGGCAGACTAGGAGAGACAAGAAAACAGGATGTATTCTCACATACTGCCTTTCCCTGAGACCAGATTGCTGTAGAAAATTTGGTTCAGGAAAATGGGTGAAGCATGCACTTTTTCTTTCTTTTTTTTTTTTTAAAAAAAACAAACAAATTTTTATATTGATCTTGAAGAAAGATAGCTGATGATGGTCCACTCAAACCAAAACATTAGACAAAAGTATCAAGAACATATGCCGAAGGAGATAGGTAGACAGAACAGGGATTCATGACTGGCAATTAAAAAAGATGAATGGTAGGCCATGTTAGTGAGAGGCATTGCAGACAAGACATATGTTTTTCTCATGTTAGGTTTCTTCCCTGACATACGTTGTCTTTTTCACACTGCTAGAGAACAAAACAGAAACAAGATTTATGTTTTATAGAGTATGCAGCTGATTTCATCTGCTAAACTGTTAGTGTTGGATTTTGTCAGGGGGTAGTATTTAAGTTTATTTGTTTGTTTGTTTTAATAGAGACACTGGGGACTGAACTCAGGACCTCAAGCGTGCTGAACATGCGCTCTACCACTGAGCCATACCCTTTCCCCATGTTAGTGTTTGAGTTTATGATAGTTCCAACGCTTTCTTTATCTCTGAGAAGGACTTCATGGCGCTTTGTCATGAGGGCATATGATGCTGTGGAGCCAGCAGGTCCATGCCACTCTCCCTGCTGACCCCACCCACACGCACCTACATTCTCATGAATGCTACGTTTTCCTTCTTAAATTGGATCCCCTTTTTCTGTTCGTATGTTTGTTTGGTTTTTCTTTCTACCGGTAGTTTGGTAAAGTTAAGGGCATGGCAGTAGGTAAATGAACCACAAAAAGCAATAGCGACCTTAGGTCTTAGATGAAAAAAATAAAAAAGTCGAAGTTCCTTTCAGCCGTATCTCCCTACATCATGCTTTCACACACAAGAAACATGCTAATTTTTCTCAAAATTTATGTGTTTTAGATTTCCTCGGTGTTATTAATCTACCAATTCCAGTTTAAGAACTAACTCAAATTGTACATATTCTTTTTCTAATCTTTTATTGTTTGTCACCATTCATGTGCAGTTTTTTTCATGCCTGGTTATTTGTAGAATACAGATAGAAAACAGTAGAATACAGTCCTCTGTTGTTTCTAAACATAGATAACCACATAGTAAGCCATTAGGAAATAGAAAGACAAATGCTTTGCATGAAATTTATTCAGATGCAAGATTTATTGCAATAGTATATGTTTTTATTCTCTCTGTAGATCATTTGGTTAGAGTCCTGAGTTAACTTAGTGAACGTATTTCTTATTTCATATTTCTATAATGAACATGTGATTAAGTACATTTGTGGTGTGCAGGTGATGAACCTATAGGGTCTGTCTCTTTATGGTCATCTGCATTTATCAATGGGATGTGGTCACTTAAGCAGCACCATGAACAAGTGGTTACAATCTAATTTTTCATAATCATTCTTCTTCTTGCCCATGTCTTTCATTGTAGACAGTTTATCATCAAAGCCAGAACATCTACATTTTTTCATTATGCACCATTTAATCATACATTATGTGTGCTCAGATTATAAGGATTTTTTAATTTATAAAAGTATAAATTATAGCCTATATATTAAAATGTTTATTTTGCAGATACTCACTAATGTATATAAAAAAGATAAATAACAAGTTTTTACTGCATACCACAGGGAACTCTATTCAATATCTTGTAGTAACTTATGGTGAAAAAGAATATGAAAACAAATATATGTATGTTTATGCATGACTGAAGCTTTATGCTGTACACAAAAATTGACACAACATTGTAAACAGACTATACTTCAATTAAAAGAAAATATATATATATATATAAATTTAGTTTGAAAGGCATATAAAAGTAATTTTCATCAATTTATTTATATGAAAAGCTTACCATTAACAGCATATTGCTAGTCATTAATCATTTTTTAGCAAATCAATAAAAAAATACTGCTACTTAGTACTATGAATTAATTTCAAAACCCGTGGGATATTTTTTAGCTAAGACACATAACAATTCTGATTCCAAACTTGCATCATTGATGGTAGCTCTCACTTGAATTCACCTCCACTGGAGAAACCTAAATCATGATAAATATTTATCAATCTGTAAATTACTTCCAAAATTGTGCTTTCCATTGATCTCATGGAAATTCACCTATACAAGTGGTATTTCGCCCCTGATGGTGGGGAGATAACTCCTATGGAGCTTGGGTGCAAAATTCAGGAGTCATAGTGTCTGTTATATGCAGCAGAGACTCACAGGGCCGTGGGAAAAAGGGAAAGATATGACCTGGAATTGATGTACAGGTCAAAGCCAAAAGATTTGTTTGAAACAAGTTGTTAATACAGATAATGAAAGAAGCTGTAGAGCAGATGGGGATCTCTGAAAGGAAAGAAGAGCAAGAGCAGCCCAGTGGTGGGAGGTATCACATGTTAATTCCAGAGACAAGGTATATATCTTGACTATTGGAAATAGTGCTATAATGAACACAGAGATGTATATATCTCTTCAAATTAGTTGTTTTTATTTTATTCAGATAAATACCTAAACATGGAACTGCTGGATCATATGGTAGTTTTATTTTTAGTTTTTTGAGAAATCTCCATACTGTTTTCCATAGTGGCCACCAATTTACATTCCCACCAATACTGCATAAGGGTTCCCTTTTCTACACATCCTCTCCAACACTTGTTATTTGTTATCTTTTAGATCATGGCCCTTCTGGCAGGTGTGAAGTGATATCTCATGATTTTGATTTACATTTCCTTAATGATCAGTGATGTTGAGCATCTTTTCATTTATCTATTAGCCATTTGTATATCTTCTTTGGAAAAATGTCTCTTCGGGACCTCTGCCCATTTTTTAATCAGGTTGTTTGTTTTTCTGATGTTGAGTTCTATGAGTTCTTTGTATATTTTGGATATTAACCTCTTATCAGATATATCATTTGCAAATATCTTCTCCCATTTAGTAGGCTTCTGTTTAGGTTTGTTGATAGTTTCCTTCACTTTGAAAATACTCTTTAGTTTGATGTAGTCCCATTTGTTTACTTTTGCTTTTGTTTCCCTTGCTGGAGGAGGCATATCCAAAAAAATATTGCCAAGACTGATATCAAAGAGTGTACTTCCTCTGTTTTCTTCGAACAGTTTTATGGTTTCAGGTCTTGAATTTAAATCTTTAATCCATTTTGAGTCTATTTTTGTATATGATTTGAAAAAGTAGTCCAGTTTGATTCTTCTGTATATAACTGTCTAGTTTTTGTAGCATCATTTATTGAAGAGGTTGTCTTTTCCCCATTTTATATTCTTACCTCTCTTGTTATAGATTAATTGACCATTTAAGTGTGGGTTTATTTCTGGGCTCTGTATTATATTTCATTGATATATGTATCTGTTTTTGTGCTGGTACCATACAGTTTTGATAACTATAGCTTTATAGTATGGTTTGAAATCAGGGTGTATGATACTGCTAGCTTTGTTCTTGTTTCTCAAGTTTTCTTTGGCTAGTTGAGGCCTTTGTGATTCCATACAAATTTTAGGGTTTTTTGTTCTAGTTCTGTGAAAAATGCCATTGGTATTTTGATAGTGATTGTACTGAATCTGTAGATTGCTTTGGATAGTAGGACATTTTAACAATATTAATTCTTGCAATCCACGAGCATGGTATATCTTTCCATTTATTTTTTTTGTCTTCAATTTATTTCATCAATGTCTTATAGTTTTGAGAGCACAGATCTTTCACCTCTTTGGTTAAATTTATTCCTACATATTTATTATTTTTGACAGAAAAGTGGAATTCAAGGATTTCTGCATTAGGATACTAATGTTTTAGATCTATATAGGTACATAGTACTTACATTTTTAAAAAAATTTCATTTATTCTTGAGTTAGTGATTTTCAGGGAGCTTTTCTGCTCTGTAGATTAAAGCTTTACTAATTTTAAAAATTTCTTTTATGATTAGATTCTACCCTGTTTGTTACTCTTAACTTCCTTATACTTGATTTCTATCATTCTATTATTGATTATACACAAAATGGAGATTAGTATTTTTCTTCCATAAAACTCCTCTTATCTAAAATAATTTTATCTTCACCTCTGGATAAATTCTGAAATTTTTATTCTATGTCACTAAAATGGATTTTCTGCAATATCCAATCTGCTGTTTATTGCATATCTTCAGGTTTTAGTTGAACAATTTCTTTTTTTTACCTTCATGAAATTTGACTTTTCTTAACTTCTTCCTCTTGATATTTGACATATATTTTTGAGAAGTCAAATCAGACATTTTATAAAAATGAGCTTTTTTTTCTTGCAGTAAATCTATTTTACGGAAGGCATGTCCTCTGCTTCCTCCAGATGGTCTCCTTTTGACTCATAGTATCTTTTACATGTCTTTCCAAGGAAGCCCTACTCTGCCAACTCTTGGTTTTGGGGGGCCATCTGCTCTAGACTAAAGCTCTTCTACACATATTTTCTGTTTGATGTGGCTGTCTGCTCCACATGCTGCCCTCTTTTCTCATAGAGTGTTAGAGGGGTTATTTAAGGATACCTATTTCTGAGGTAATTCACAGTATGGAAACTCACAAATTGGCCTTCTATACAACTTTCAATACAATAGAAATTCCAGGTGTCTGGCCTATGAGTAGCATTTTCCCCTCATTTCCACCACTGGTACTGGCATGTTAATTTTATACTCTGCTGTCTTTTTCATGGCAGTTGGGAGTGGGAGGTGAGTTAAATATCCACACTCATGGTTTTCTTTTTCTCTTAAAAACATGATTTTTAGGTTCCATGAAGTATCATCTCCAGTTACAGGCACCACTGAGAATCTGTTCTCTTAAATCTTTTCCTTTTTACTGCTCTTTTCCCTGTCTTACTTCTGGTTTTGAAGTCTCCAAGAGTGCATGGGAACCATGGCATGCCCATTCTGAGCATTCTTCTTCCTTTACACATTCTCTGAATTCCTTCCTAAGAGCAATGGCACATCTCTTCTGTCTTCAGTCTTTCCCCTTACAGGTGCTCAGGGGTAATATTATTCTGTGACATTATTGTGGAGAGAATGTAATCATCAGGATGTTTGACTGCATTAAGCATGAGGTGAGAAGGCAACTTTCTCAGAGTAAGGAGGGATTCTTCTCCTCATTGAGAGAGCAGACGTGCTCCTGACTTTGTAAAGAATACTTCTTCCCATGGATGGAACCTGATTTTAATGTGTTCTTTCTGATTGAGTAAACTGTTATCAGGAAATTCTACTTCTCTTTATAACTCTGAAGTGACTGAAGAATGGAGAATTCAGGGACATAGAAATATTCAGAATCTGGAAAGTAGTTGGAGCCATTTTGTTTAAAACTGATGTTTTAGTCTTCTTTTCTTTTGATACTTTTTAAAATCATGTATGTTTGATGATTTGGGGGTTGCATGAAGGATATTTTGTGTGTGTGAATTTGTTCCTACAAAAATAATCCAAAGCAAGCAGGCTTTAATTTATTATATGATTCCGGATTACTCTTGTCTGCACCTTAGCTAGCTTCCTAAGAACTTCCCAAGCCTCTTATATTTGTTAAAAATTAGCCACAAAGGCTGAGGAATGTGAGTGTTTCAATATGGTTTGTTGTGAACATATCTTTTTCTTAAAGCAATGACAAAGCTTAGCAAAATTTCTGCCAGTGGAAGGGTGCTTGAAAAAGGGAAGTGGATAGCCTAATGAGGACCAAGTGGATGTGATTCTAAATGCATCACATTTGGAGGAAGAACACCTGTGCTAGGTCGTGGCCCAGCCTCAAGCCCTGAAAAGAAAAGCTGGCGATGTGGGAAGTAGGTAACTGGGCACAGCAAGAATTTCCTCTTGTTGTAATCAGGTGGAGCTGATGCCCCTACCATCCTGTACCCTAAAGTATGAAGGGGAGAGAGCCTGAGTTCCCAGCTCTTATGACTGGGTGAATTCCCTGTGGAATGTCAGAGCAAGCGAGGCTGCAGCCAGGTGAGTTGTGTTATACCCCAATCTCCTTTGTATAATCTACTTACTTTATCTCCGTCTCCTTTATAGTTTTTGCCGTGATTATTTGCTGGTTTGATAAGAAACCAAAGTGGCAATATTATTAGCAGAATCTGAATCTATATTCTCAAAAATCTTTGGGCTTGCATGAGCCTGTGTTATCCAATCTGGCTTAGTGCCATACAGACAAGGTCAGTTTTGAATGAGAATTTTTTATGCTGACTAGTCTACTAGTGATTTCATCAAAAAAAAAAAAAAAGATTTGAGGGCAAAACTCACCATTTTACCAATGTATCAGATTCATTTTTCAAATGTAAACACTATTCATGATCTGAGATTGACAAGCTTACCGTTGCAGAGCTCTGAAGATTGTCATTTTTGGATAGAAAATATCTCATTAATCAGAATGTTAAATAATCCACAGTACTTATATAATGTGTTATTATTTATCAGTCTTTGAGCAGCTCTATTTCCAAAGGAGAGAAACAAAATAATTTCAACCAAGTGAGCATAATATTAATGACAGCAGTTTTATAAATAAATTTAAAATGATGCCAGAAAGCATGTGACAAGAAAAAAAAAGCCCTAATTCTCTTTGATTTTTTCCCCTTCAATGTGCAAAACATGCTGCTATACTTTTATCTACAGACTTTGTTTGAAAATTTCTCAAGACACAAGCCAGCCTCATGTCAACAAAGAATGAGTACTTGGTTTGGTGCAATTAAAAGATTTTTACAACTTCTACAATGGAAATCTGCAGGAAGCCAAGAAAACTGGCAATTCATCAAACGATCTAATTGAAGGGAAGAAACAAACGGTGTAGATGAACCATTGAAAAAGAGTACTATTCTTTTCTGTGATTTCACTATCATAGTGATCTTAGGGTCCTATGAACATGAATTTCAGGCTTCCTTTCATTAAGCTCTCTTTGGACTAGGAATTATTCCAGTATGATGTGAATATCCCTTTACATCCTCCTTCTTATAATTTAACTTGGAGCCTGTGTCCTAAGCAGCTGTGTTGTCATTCTCCAAATAGGACATAGAGGGACTCTGTAGGAAACGGTGGTTCTCTGTGAGACACCACTCAATCTTCCTGGGCAGAGAGAATCATCTTTCCAGTTTGAAGTTTGCTATTTTGACACAAGTAAGTAGAGTATGCTATGAAGATGAGATCTCTTTTTATACCTAATTACAATGACTTCTAAGGCCTCTTCTGCTGTTTTGCATACCTGGAAACTAAGTTGTTATTTATGCTGAAAATTAGCACTGGATTATATTGGGCCAAGAAATGGATTTTCTAATCTCAATATTTTTCTCCAATGCTTTATCCAGTGGGTACTGTTCTAAAAAAAGGAGCTAAAACAGGAGTGTTAGCTCATGTAGATTCACTCTAGGATGCCTCTCAGGATTTTCAGTTGTGTTTTGCAGAAGTTTGTGTCCTAAAAATATATACATATTCAACACAATCTCAATCTAAATCCTAGGTTTTTTTTTTTTTGTAGAAATCACCAAACTGATTTTAGATTTCATATGCAAAGGCAAAGAAACTAGAATAGCCGAAACAATTTTGAAAAAAAAAGTTGGAAGACTCATACAATCTGTTTTTATGACTTACTATAAAGCTATAGTAATCAAGGCATTGTGGCATTGGTGAAAAGATAAACACAGAGACAACAGAATGGAATTGAGTGTCAGAAGTAGACCCACACATATTTGGTCAATTGATTTTTGGCAGAGGTGCAAAGGCAGTTTAACGAAGAAAGTATAGTATTTTCATCAAATGATGTTAAAGCATTTGGACAAAGGGAAAAAACCAAACCTTGATTTTTAACCTCATATTTTATACAGAAATTTATTCAAAATGGCTCATAGACTTAAATGTAAAATCTAAAACTATCAAATTTCTAGAAGAAAAAAAATAAGGGAAAGACTTTGTGACTTTGGGTCAGGCAAAAGTTTCTTAAATATGACACCAAAAGGACCAAAGGAAAAACTGATAAACTGAATTTCATCAAAATGAAAATTGCTTTGCAAAAGACACTACTAAAAGAATGAAAACACAAGCCATAGACTTCATGAAAATATTTGCAAAACACATATCAATGAAAAACTTTTATTCAGAATATGTACAGAACTCTCAAAACTCAATAAGAAAACAAAGAATCCATTTTTCTAGATTTGTGCAAATGTGTTACCAAAGAACATACATGAATCACAAATAAGTCCATGAAGTGTTGGTCAACATCATTAGTCACTAAGGAAGGGCAAATTAAACCATAATGAAACATCACCAGCAACTATTAGAATGAATAAAATTTAAAAAGAACTTATAATACCAAGTATGAGCAAGAACTGTGAGCAAATGAAGTTCCTGTACATTGCTGATGGGAATACAATATGGTACAGCCACCGAGGAAGACAGTTTGCCAGTTTCTTTTAAAGTTAAATTTACACTTACTATATGACCTAGTAGTTCTACTACTGTTTCAAAACTCCAGATATTTACCCAAGAGAAATAAAAACTTATGTTTACCCGAAAACCTGTACATGAATATTGATAGCAACTTATTCATAATCACCAAAAACTAGAAGCAACCCAGATGTCCTTCAGCTCGTGGATGGATAGACAAACTGTGGTACATCAGACAATAGACTTCCATTCAGCAGTGAAAAGGAATGCACTATAAATCCATTTAAGAATATGGATGAATCTTAAATATGTTTTGCTAAATGAAAGAAGCCAGACCCAAAAGACTACACACTATATGATTCAGTTTGTAAGGCATCCCGGAAAAGATGAATCTATGGAGACAGAAAACAAATAATTGGTTGCCAGGGCTTGGGGGTGGTTACAGGGTTGGCTACAAAGGGACTTGGGGGAATCTTCTGATATAAAGGAACTGTTCTATACTTTTATATATGGTAGAAATACATGACTGTATGCATTTGTCAAAATTTACAGACCTATGTACCAAAAAGAGTGAGTTTTATTGTTTATAAATTTTTTAAATGTCAGAAAGAAGAGTCAGCACTTAGAGCTTTAAAAATCGTATTAAAGTTGTTTGAAGGTTAGGACCCTGGCTTCTTTTTCATCTTTAGTCCCGTATAGTGAGTGTGCGTGTGTTTAATGTTTAGTGACTTTTGTCTACATGAGATCATAGTGAGATTTCTGTAGTCAGAACATTTCTGTGTTCTTGAGATCAACTAGATTTATTTTCACCAGAGATTTTTTAATGCACTTAGAGAAAGAAATAAATAAAAGAGGTCATTCATTAAAGCATCCCCAAAGGCATTCCTGAGAATTGTTTTGTCTTATGTAATAAAGGAAGACTTTATTTTATAATGCATAAATAAGAGCTTTTCCCCAAAAATGAATCAAATTTTTTTAAAGGCAGAAATAACAGAAGAGAAATACATGTGACCCTCTAAAGTGTTTTTCTTTCCCCCTACATTTGAAAATGTGACAGCCCTCGCCTCTAGCACCTCAGCTGCGCAATCAGGATGCGGCAGGATTATTAACGAGGGTGCTCCCATTCTGTTTTCAAACCCACGTACTACCGGTTAAAAAAAAATAGCCCTGCTGAAAGAATATCATCCATCTTTCACACCGTACTTGGAGATTTCTGACAGCCAGATCTAAAAAGTACAACATCCTGTAGTCTATGTCAACCAGAACGACTTTTCTTTACATAGAATCAAGAAGCAGTGCCCTGTTTGTTTCCCCCCCGAGATTCTCCCAGCCTAATATTCCCCAAGTCACATGTGTCAGGGGAAACTACATCTTGCTATGGGATTCAGATGTAGTTAAGAGAAAGAAACGCTACTGCTGTTGCTGTACTTAGGGTGGTGACAATCTAAAAAGTTCTCATGACAGCAGAAATGACACCATTGACATGCTATATATAGAGACAGAAGTGTGCGGTTTAGAATCTGTGATGGATCGTGACTCAGACTGCTTGTTCTCACACTTTGTATTGTTTCTTGGCACCACTGTGTGTCTTAAAGCACACACCAGTTCTGCCAGGAACAGACCTCCGTAGCCCATTCTCATTATCACCATGGCACAGAATCAAACCCCCATTCAGTTCTCTGTGCTTTTAAGCAGAGTATCTTTTAAGCTTCACATCAATGTCATGTCAGAAAACTAGGGAGCTCCCTGCTTATGGATTTGCCTTATTGAATGGAAAACAAATAGACCAAATAGTTAGTATTTGTGCTGCGACAAAGGAGAGCTCCCAGCCCTACCACTCACCCTGCTGGGTGAACCAATATCAGGGAAAATGATCTTCTGCCTCTGGAGCAATAACTAACCTTCACTAAATGGGGAACATGTATGTTTTCCATCCTTCTCTACAACCTTCCCTCTTCACTGGGAGGGAACAGGAAGAAACTTTTCCAACTTTACTTTCATCTGAAAGGCCATGCATATTCTGTTTGCCACTCTGACTGCTTTTATAGTAATGGAAAAATTTCTGAGTAATGGAAAATATCCCAAGGCCATGATGGTTCCTGAGAATAAAATAAGCAGAAAATGGAATGGAAGAGAGAAAGTTACAGAAGGCCCAGAGACAAGGTAGGAAAGAGAGTCTGAGGGGAGCCAGAGGAAGAGGGGTCAGTGTCTGGGCAGACTGGAGAACACTACCGTTCCGAGTTTCAAAAGGGCCACAGAAACTTTACCTAAATGCCATTCTCTGCCCAGGCAATTAGCTGTGCTGCCGTGTGGATACTTCAGGGTTCTGCCCTTCATCTCCAGTTTCGTTACTTACCCTCAAGGCATTTTCCATTGAGAAGACATTTGTTATGAATGTTCCATCCCGCGTTGTACGGCACCACAACTTTCCTAATGCTGCCGGAATCTTCTTTCACTTCCCTCAGGGTCGTAGTCTGCAAGCACCCACTTACCTCACCCTCGCTCCTCCCCCCGACACGTGCGCAAAACAGACTCAGCAAACATATCTCTATACCCCATTTAAAAAAACTATTATCTTGTAAAAGAGCTGGTTAAATTTAGTATGTTTTTGTGTTTTCTGTGTATGCATTCATGAAGCTGATGTTTTAATTGAGCTTGTGTTTTGTTCTAATTTTTTTTGCAAAGTGAAGATAATTTGGTGTATTAAAAAGCATGATTATTTTTAAAAATTAGAACACATAAAATTACAATGAGGAAAATCTATGAAATATTGTAAATCCATATACAAAAACAACCTATATTACCTTTTAGTATACTATGCCCTAGACACTTGCTTCATTTAACATGTCCTGAATCTTCCAGAATGTGTATTAATTAGTTAAGATAGGCCACTTTATGCTACAGCAACAAAAATTCCAAAATCTCAGTGGTTTGATATTAGGAATTTTATTTCTTTCTCATGTTACATGTCCCAGAGGGGTCAGTGGAGGGCTGTGTACCACACATTCACTTAGGGACCCAGGCTCATGGAAGCTCTATTATCTTGCAGCTGCAAGGTTGGAATGCCCTGAATTCTCAATTTTCAAGGTAAGAGAGGGGAGAGATTGGAAAATCTTATAAGGGCTTTTAATTGTATCAATTTGGAAGAGGCACACCTGACTTCCACATTTCATTGGCCAGGCTCTACCTCACTGCAAGAGTATGACAGAAAATAAAAGGAGTAAGTGAAATATTTAGTAGGTATTACTGTCTCTGCCACATCATTTTAATAAATATGAATCTAATTCATGATTTTTGGTGGCTAAAGAATTTTTTTAATGGGTATACCATAATTTGTTAGTCAGCTATAGTTGAACATTTAGATTGTTTTGACTTTTCACTACTCTAAATAACTCAGTGACAAGCATCCTTCTAGCTCCATCTTTGAGTACTTTTCTAGTTATTTCATTAGGATAAGTTTCTGTATTTTGAATTACTAGGTCAAGGCATTTTACACAACTTAAGCTTTTTAGGCATAATGTCAAAATGTCCTCTAGAATAGATGTTCAAATTTACATTCTTACAGCAGTAATGAATATACTTATTTCTTCAGCTTGTCATCAACATACTCATTTTGTGCTCTTGTCAGCAAGAAAGGTGGGAAAGTAAAGGAACATCATTGTTTTAATTTTTATTTATTTGATTCTTTGACCTGTGCTTTAAAATGCTCTGTTGTTTAGGGGGAAATAACTAAGGACAATTCAGGAATTCAAGAAACAGGCAAATACAGCCATTTTTATGAAATGAGAAAAATTAATTTCCATATAAATTATTATGATAAAAATATATCTTTTAAAATTATGTCATAAATAACTCATCTACATATACTTTAAAAGCAAAATCAATTTCCCAAAGTTTTGAAGCAGCTATTTTATAATCTCAGAAGTTTTACCAGGACATTTTTACCAAGAGCAAGGAAACTGTTGCCAATTTTGAACAAACTTTGCAGATATTTTCTTCAATAATATATGGAAGTCATTAATTATTTTTATCCCAAACAATATTATTAGAATTTTCAAAAAATGGATTGGATAGGTAGATTCAACATTTTGGGAAGGTCTGTGAATCAGTTGTCTAAATTAAAACATCTTAAAAGATTATAAATATTTTAAAATATATTATAAAGCATATTATAAATATTATAACCTTGATAAGACCATAAAAATCATTATTCTATGAAAGGATAGCTCATTTATCTAGTTAAATTTTCTAAAATATGTGATATACAGAAAAATCATATTGAACACAAAGAGCAAAGTCAACATATGGGATCAGAATCTTTGTTAAATCAGAATCTAAATAAATAAATAAATAAATGTTCTTAAATTGACAAGCATGATGTTGGTTTGAAGAGAGAGTGAGTGATTTTGCTCCCATCTGCTTTTCCTCACTATTTTCCTACCTCCAGTGTTCAATTCTCTCATTAACTTTATAAGGTGACTTTGTTGTGTTTAGAAGTCAAGGAGAGGATAATCTATATTTCATTGTTTCTATAGCATACTTTTTCTTGGTTCAGACTTTTGTATTTCTGAGATCAGGATGCATTTCACAGTTGCTGTTAGCTGGATGGCAGTCAGTGTCAGCACTCGCGTGTCAAAGCTTAGAGGATGGAGGAAGCACTTGGAAGAGTGGCTTGGAGACAACAGAGGAGCACTCTTAGGAAATGGGGTTTCACGCTTTTGATGGTGCAGAGTATGATATTGTGTGGAAAAGTGACATCAACAATCCTGAGGATATGAGGAATCGGCCCGTGAAGGCAAAGTTTTAGAAATACCTTATCCAGCTTATTTCCTTATAGTTTCCTTTTTATGTAGGCTCAAGAGGGATATATGATGAAAATCTGTATATATATATATGTAAATGCTAAAATGTTCTACTTTAATGGCAGCATTTTTTCTTCTTTGCAAGTGATGATTTCTTAGAATTAATAAAATTGAGTTATGAAGAATAAAAGAAGATGAAAGATTAAAGGCTTGAAAGAGGGGTTAAGATACTAGAAAAGGCAAAAGTGGCTAAGATCATTGATGTAAATAGAGGAGTTTCCTTGGGAAAGAAGGGGAAATTCTTTGTTGGAAGGAAAGGAAAAAAATGAATGTTCTTCCTTTAGTGTCCCACTGTTCCTTATACCCTCCTCTCACTTATGCTTCTGCAGAAATCCAAGTCAGTCCATCAGGAGAAAGTGATTATCCTGTTGCATATTGACACCAATAAATCCAAATAGTAAAAGCTGTCATTTTCCAACCCATGCTGTATTTCATGCTTTATACTAGGTACTTTATATGTAGGTCAGAAGGAAAAATTAGGAAGCACACCTGTTTGAGGGTCCTATCTTTGAAAGTATAAGTTAAGGCATTTGAGGTTTCTCTAAGCCATTTTGAAGAAGGTGTAAGAGAAGGAGAAAGCAGAGCTTGTGGGTAATGAGATTCTCATTCTATGACAATTTTAATAAACAGTCCATAGATTCCATGGCTCTAGTGTTCTACAGAAGTTATTGGGGCATACTGATGTAAGGTCACCTGTGAGTACATAGTCTAGTCTGGCATAAAGTAAAAGATTTTGAATAACCTTTATGGGAAATAAAAATAAATAACAGTTATAGAGCACATCTATCAACCAAACAGTAGGCTAAGTGTTTTACATTCCTTTTTTCATTTACTTATGAGAAAGATTTATTGGGAAGCAGAAGAGTGAAGTGCTGTAGAGCGTGGATTCCGGCCTTGATCATGTTTGTTACCTTCTTGGTCCCTTAGTTTCCTCACCTGTAAAGTGGAGATGATAATAGTGCCCCCTTCATTATGTTGTTGAAAGGATCAAATCAGTTCATTGTAAAGAGTTTAGAAGGGTGCCATTGTTTTCACCTTTTTATACATGTGAAGATCAAAGCAAATAGAGGAATCTGTGTGATAGTTACTGTGATAAATAATCTGTATGATAGTTACTGTGATAAAACCCATGTTTTAGGTAAGGAAACCAAGGCATTGAGAGGTTAGGGTCATTTACTTGGTAAGTGGCAGAGCTGGGGCTTGCTTTTAGTTCTCTCTGATGCCAAATCCTATACTGCCTCTCTAATGTGGTTGGCACTCAATTTGAGGTGGAAAACAATTGCTAAGCAACAGAGTAGACCCAGTTGAATAGCAGAGATTTCTAGTGAAAGCATCCAGTGAGTTTGGTGACTTAAACTTCTGCAGACTGCCAGAAAAAGTAATGAATATATGGGTGATATTTGTGTATATGTATAAATTTGAACATTTTTCATTATATATCTTACATATATATGTTTATATATGCACAGTTGCAGTGTAGTATATTTAGATAAAACACAAAAAATCATGATTCATTAAAAACTGTATGTCAGTATTAAAATGTCTTTTTGAAAAGTCAAGGCAAAGTTATGACAGACATCATATACAGAGATACAAACATATGAGATATAATGGTGGTATTCAGAATATATGAAGAACTCTTACAAATAAATATGTGGAAAAGACAAATTTCTCAGAAGAAAATTGGGTAAAATACATGAAAAGACAATTCACAAAATAGGAAACCTAAGTAAGTGGCCAATAATTATGAAAAAAATCTTCCAGCTTAGCAATCCTTAAATTAAGGAAACTTAAATTAAAGTAGAGAGATTTTATTTTATAACCATCAGATTGGCAAATGGTCTGACAATATAAATATAAAGTGTAGATGAGCATGTAGAGAAGGAGGAACTATCAAACATTGGTGATGGGAATATAAATTCATATAACCCTTTAGAGGACCAGTTGGTACTATGTAGTAAAGATGAAAGTACTCATGTGCTGCAAGCCAGCAATTCCACTTGAAAGTATAAGCACCCATAGAGAATTCTTGCACATGTGTGGAGATAGATACATATAGGATATTCACACAGCGTTGTGTTTAATAATGAAAAATTGGAAATATCTAATAGGGGAGTGGGAAAAATTACAATATCGTCAATTATATAATGAAATGCTACCTAGCAGTTAAAGTGGACAAACTACTTACAAACTTATTTACATAGACAACCTAAAACACATTGTTGAGTTGATTAAAAGCAAGTTCAAGAGTATATACAGAATGAGTGCACATATGAATAATTAAAAGGATATACAAAGCACTATCATATATTATTTATACACAGATGTATGTATAAAATGACCTAGAAGCATATACAAGACTTAAAAGTATACAAACCAAATAATGATAGCCTCTGGAGAGCGAGGGAGGGAGAGGTACAGGGTGAAGATGAGTACCAGATACTCTTTCAAATTTATCTGAAATGCTCTATTTTTTTTAAAGATCTGAAACAGAGTGACAAGCTATACAGCATTTGTTAGTTTGGGTAGGTGAATCATACATGCATGATGATGGTGTATGTGCATTTGCATTTTTACTGTTTTTAAATTTTTTTTCTCCAAAATATTTAATGGGAAAACAGAGTTTCCACGAGGTAACTGCAATGACGAGATGGTATTGTTGATTGAACAACACAGATTTCAAAAGAAGAGTGATAGGCTCTAAAATGCTTCCGTTAACCCTGCTACTCTATCAGACTACTTTCTCTTCTCTCTCAATCTTTCACAACCCATATAAATGCAGGGGTTAATTTGAGAGCTTAACCCCTGGACCCAGTGGCACCGTCACATGGTTTAGTTTTCCAGAGTCACAAAAAGTACTGCAAGGCTTCAAGGCAAGAGACAGAGCAAGAGGAGTAATTTTGATCAGTACTGCTCCGAATGTAATCATTTTCATCCATTTCCAAGTGGACACTGTTCAAGACAACTTGTAAATTGTTAAGATTTGAAAGTAAAAACCCAGAGTTTAGTTTGTAGGGTTTGGGAGTGGGGCAGGGCAAGTCTTCCCGATGTGCGTGGAGTGGCCCTGGTAGAGGCAGGTGACCTAGTGTGGCTGGGACAGAGGAGGCAAGCACTTCAACTAGAACTGGTGACAGTCCTTACATTTGAGACAAAGCCAGTCCTGCTCCCAACATCGACCTCCCCTAGGGTCCCTGAAACTGCTGGACTCTCCCTTTGTTTTCTGTGCTGCTACGTGGGTTATTGCTCAGCTGATCAGTCAACTTTTAATGACTTTCCCTCACTATTTGGAATCCTTTTCTCAGTGAAGTGGATACTCTGGTAACAGGATTAAGAAAAGATTTTCGATGACATATACATTCTCTTTTCTGCCATCACAACTCGAATATCAACAGATTAAATTCCTCTGGAATATGGCTTCTCTGGTGAGCTGATTTTAGGCTTAGATTTTGTGGGTAAAAAAAATGTTTTTTTCTTCCTTTCAATTAAACTTTCTCAACAGAGATCTCTCACTTCTGGTATGCAGAGACTTCTGCCCAAATTTCCCACAGTTTTCTAAATTTCCCACAAAGGCCGACTGTGAAATATTTCCAGTGTCACAATTTCCTTCTTTTCAGTTTTCATTTTTCCCTCAGTGGAATGCATTTCCACAATGACATGTAAATACTACTTGGGCTCATTTGATGTATCGCTCAGTAAACCTTTCTAAGCCTTAATAGCATTTTCACTTCTGTTTGCTATTGTGGTGTGTGGTGCTGACACGCTCAGAAAGTTTGTGGTCTTTCCCAGCACCTACTTTTTTTCAAATATGCAATTGAATTTTTCACAGTTGAACTCTAACATTTCTCTCCTAACTGAGCGAAGTTTCACAACACATTTGAAATATTTCTGAGCCTGGGCATATGTTCCTGTTTATCCAACACGAAGCTGAGGCCTCTTTGAACTTTCGTCTCCTGATAATGTGCCTCATATTTTAACATCATAACACTCTAAGATTGGAACTGTTTGGAGGCTTTTGTGCTTTCCAGAGGATTTGTTCCTTTTTCTCTCCTCGGTGTTTCTCCTCTCTCATTTCAAACAGCTGGATAAGGGCTGCAGTGGAAGAGTGTACTGGTGGTCAGTGCCAATAAACCTATGAGAGGCCTGCTTTCTCAGTGGAGAATTTTCTAAGGATCTAAGAATCTTTATCTTACACATATTTAAAATTCTACAAGGCCTGCTGGTGAGTTCCAGTACACCATCGTGGGTGTCAAAAGCCCAATCTGTGCCAAACAACTTTGCTCCTGATTTGAACCCCTTCACTTTTTTGCTCAGATGTGTTTCCAGCCCCAACTATCTGTTCTCTTTCTGATGTGTTGCATCCTATAGGTCATGAGAGGCTGGCGTAACACCACCTCATCTCTGTTAGGAAATGTAATGATGGGGTGCAGGTTGGTTGTACTAAAATATTAAAACATCTGGAATCTGTCATGTTTGACTTTTTATCTTTTGCGAGGTTTTGGGGGGTTTTTTTGGTTGTTGGTTTTTTGTTGTTGTTGTTGTTGTTGTTGTTGTTTTAATCTGGCTCAGAGAAACCTGAAAATGACTTTTCTTTGGCTCTTTAACACCGTCTTCACACACTGCAAGAATATGATCCAGGATGCATTTGGCCCCCTATCTGCCATGAAACCTTGGTGAGATATTTCTCTGGAGTTCCTCCAAAGCAAGATGAGCCCACATGGCATCCTTTTACACCTCTAGGAAAGAAAGAAGGTATTCAAACTACATTTATTGGCTGATTTCGTGGTTGGCTCCAAAATACCAGCTTTATTTGAGCATTGGTACCTTATGCTAGGAAAATATTACCTTCTCAGTCCCTCTTTTTAGATAGAGTTTGACATATTCTTCATCTCTTTTTGTCTTCTCCTTCTCTCTCTTCTCATGAAAGGGCATAAGTCTATCATGTGAGTTCTCATATGGATGAAATAGGTAAAGTGATAACATGTTTTAAGACACAGTAATTATTTGGGTTGCACAAAAGCAAAACTTTAGCATTGTTGTCCAAAAGATTAAAACTTCCAATTTTAACAAAATTTACAATCATAGCATCTCATATGAGTGGATTTTTGTTTCAGTTTAACTGTACTGTTAATTATCTTTGAGTTCATGAAAGAACAGTTTGTAAATCCAAGATATCATCATAATTATGCTTTTGTCTTCCTGGAAATTTACTCAAGTGATGGGGCAAAAATGGACTTCTCAGCAGTTCAATTTCTTCATCTATATTTAAAAGCTTAATTTTTCTCTATGTCTTTTATCCATGATTGTACTTAAGAAGAATAAAGTAGCAATGAATGCATTCATTTAGTATAGATATGCTGACTAAATAATTGGGTCATCTGGATCTGGAATCTATTCTAGGGCCTTAAAATACCTGACTGAATTGTCTATACTGGCAGTGTTACTTGGATAACTAGATAGGGCTTCCTGAAATTTTCACTAGGAAAGATGACACAGTCAATTTTACTTCCCAGGAGATGCAGTGCAGCAGAAAATCTAATCATAAGGAAGTTTTGTCTGCAGTTTGGTTGTCTAAAAGAATAACATATTCCTAATTTAGAGTCAGATCAACTCTCATGACTTAGAAAATCTGCACACTTTTTCCAGAGGTGTGGTCAGTGGTCATGTGAGGCAGCAAAATCTATTTGCTCCCTTCAGTTTTCAGTATATTCTGTATTTCTTATAAATTTTTAATAGGATGAATTATGTTTTGAATCAAAGATTTTAGAAAGACTTATTAGAAATGGATCAAGGTCTCTTTCCATTTTTTGCATGATCATTTATCTGCAGTGACTTCCTCCCTCTGAAGTCTTGAACATCTCAAAGTCATCCATGCAGGATGGAATCAACTTCTTCCAAATTCTTGTTAGTGTAGATATTTTTCCTCTTCCCATGTATCATGAATGTTCTTAATTGTATCTGAAATTGTGAATACTTTCCAGAAGATTTTCAATTTACTTTGCCCAGATCCATCAGAGAAATCATTATGGCAGCTATAGCCTTACAAAAATTTCTTAAATAAAAAGACTTGGAAATTGAAATTACCCCTTGATTCATAGGCCACAGAATAGATGTTGTGTTAGCAGGCATCAAAACAACATGAATCTTGTTATCCATCTCCATCCAAGCTCTTGGGTGACCAGGTACATTGTCAATGAGCAGTAGCATTTTGGAAGGAATCTTTTTTTTTTTTTCCTGAGCAATAGGTCTCAACAGTGGGCTTAAAATATTCAGTAAACCATGTTATAAACAGATGTACTGTCCTCCAGTCTTTGTTGTTCCATTTATAGAGCACAGGCAGAGTAGATTTAGCATAATTCTTAAAGGCCCATAGGATTTTCAGAATGGTAAATGAGCGCTGACTTCAACTTAAAATCACCAGCTGCACTAGCTCCTAACAAGAGAGTCAACCTGTTCTTTGAAGCTTTAAAGTCAGGCATTGACTTCTCCTCTCTAGCTATGAAAGTTCTACATGGTATCTTCTTCCAGTATGAGGCTGTTTTGTCAATATTGAAAATCTGTTGTTTAGGGTAGACACCTTCATTCATTATCGTAGCTAGATCTTCTGAACTTGCTGCAGCTTCTACATTGGCACTTACCGCTTTACCATGCATTTTAATGTCTTGGAAATGATGTCTTTTTTTAAACCTTGTGACCCAATCTCTGGTAGCTTCAGACTTTTTTCCTTCACCTTCCTCACCTCTCTCAGCCTTCCTAGTATTAAAGAGAGTTGGGGCCTGGCTCTGAACTAGGGTTTGGCTTAAGGGGATGTTGTGGCTGATTTGACCTTCTATCCAGACTACTAAACCTTTCTGCATATCAGCAATAACCCTGTGTCACTTTCCTATCACTTGTGTGTTCACTGGAGCAGCACTTTTTTTTTTCAGAGGTATTTTTTTATTTTTTTAAACAATTTTTATTGATTTGTAATCATTTTACAATGTTGTGTCAAATTCCAGTGTAGAGCACAATTTTTCAGTTATACATGAACATATATATATTCATTGTCACATTTTTTTCTCTGTGAGCTACCATAAGAGCTTGTATATATTTCCCTGTGCTATACAGTATAATCTTGTTTATCTATTCTACAATTTTGAAATCCCAGTCTATCTCTTCCCACCCCCCGCCCCCTTGGCAACCACAAGTTTATATTCTATGTCCGTGGTCTATTTCTGTTTTGTATTTATGCTTTGTTTGTTTGTTTTTTTAGATCTGGAGCAGCACTTTTAATTTTCTTTTCAAGAACTTTGTCTGCATTCACAACTTGGCTGACTGTTTAGCTCAAGAGGCCTAGCTTTTGGCCTATCTAGGCTTTCAACATCCCTTCCTCACTAAGCTTAATCATTTCCAACTTCTGAGTTGAAGTGAGAGCCTTGCAACTCTTCCTGTCACTTGAACACTCAGAGGCCATTGTAGGGTTATTAACTGACCTAATTTCAATATTATTGTGTCTCAGGAAACAGGGAGGCTGGAGGAGAGAGAGGGAGGGAAAACGGCTGGTGGATAGAGCAGTCCAAACACAGACAACATTTATCAGTTAAGTTCATTCTTATATGGAGGCAATTTGTAGCACCTCAAAACAATGACAATAGTAATAACAAAGATCACAGACTATAGATCACCATAACAAATACAGTGGTAGTGAAAAAGTAAAACATGGCAAGAATTACCAAAATGTGGCACAGGCACAGTGAACAAATGCTGTTGGAAAAATGGTGCCTGGAGACTTTCTCTATGTAGGGTTGCTGTAAACCTTCAACTGATAAAAATGCAGTATCTGCAAAGCACAGTAAAATGAGGTGTGCCTCTAAGAACTGAGAAAGGAATCAGAATTAAAAACTGAGGAATGAAGTAGTCATAGGGTAACAACACTAACATTTAACTGAAACTAACATTGTTTTTAGTTAAATATTTCATTTCAGTTAAACAGAGGTAAAAAAAATATTGTAGTTATAATTATAATGCACAACTCAAATGCCAAATTAATTCTTAAGTGAAAGCACCAAATGTTTAAAATAATATTTTAGTACCAAGTAGCTGAAACCAAACATTCATGTTATATTAACAAGATGATGAAGGATGGTGGTGAGGGCAGGTGGGTAGAAAGAAGTAGAAGTTTGCTAAATTCCTTATCTTAAATAAAGAAGTCATCTAAAGATGAGTTAATTGTTTATTTTTAGTTATATTATTATTGTTCAAATTATAAGATTAGCTATTATTTATTATATGTCACTTGAGAACAGCTTCTACTTACTGATCTATTTTTTTTCTCTGTTTCTACTTTTTGTTTTTCTAATACTTCTGAAATGAGCCAGTTTATATGCACTTATTCACCTATTACTTGGATATATTCTATAAAATGAAATTCTAATAGTGCTTTCTCTAAGTAAATAAAACTTAGAATTCTTATTCAATCAGGATTCAATGGTGAAATCCAAAACCAAAATTTAATTTAAAACAAAATTTAACAAGAATCTGTTGTTAAAGCTTCCAATTATAAATAAAATGGTCAAATTTATTAACAAATCAAGAATGAAAGGGAAAGGGGGGAGGGTATAGCTCAGTGGTAGAGTGTGTACTTAGCATAGACAAAGTCCTGGATTTAGTCCCCAGGACATCCATTAAAAATAAATAAATGCAAAAACCTAGTTACCCTCCCCCCAAATTAAAGAAGAAAAATACAAAGGAGAAAAAAAGAAAAAGGCAAAAAAAAAAATAATAATAGGGAATAATGCATAGAGCACAGATGATTTTATATACTGGTTTTGTCTATGATATTATTAACTTATTAACACTTATTATTTTTAACTTAATAATAATGATAATTATTATTAACTTATTATTAACTTATTTACACAGGAGGAACTGAATCTCACTGGGTTGCAAAATTATCATTAAACCAGAGGAAGAATGGGGAGGCTTGACTAGTCTCTGCTGAAAGATTTTGTCAGGGTATATGTGGGAAGACACAGGAAAGAGTGGTGAGAAATGGGTGACCAGCAAGCCCATATTCCCATCAGAGGCCCAGCATGTCTTCCAGAGGTTGCCCTGACTCCTCCATATTCAGTTTATGTGTTTTTAAATTTGTTAGCTTTCTCTTGTCCACACCACAGAAATTGTAAATGAGTCCTGAGCTGGAGGATAGGCTACCTAGGCTGCTTTTGAGTCATCTCTCAACTAATGACAGGAAGGAAATGAACACGACCTAGGAAAGTACAAAATGAGCGTAATGGCAAGCAACGATCTGCCTTTGCTAAAGCAATACCTTCATTGGGATTTGAAAGAGGATGAGGAAATCCTTGAAGAAAAGAACAGGTTTCAAGAATCTTAAGTAAGCTAGCAATTCCACGTGCATATTACCGTTTTATTTTTCAAGAGACAGGAAAAGAGAACCCAACTTTTCAAATACATAAAGCAATTGGATTTTTCATATACAATACCAGTTTAAAAATGTACCTTTACTTACATGTACTAGGAACAATAATGAAAAGTTTAAAAGTGGAGTGCTTAAAAATGAGTTGAGGAATATTCTTCACACATTGGAGATTGCCTAATCACACATTTGGAATATTTTGAAATGATATAGGAAACTTAAAAATGAAAATCTTTATTATTTGTTAAAAATCCTTTATCAAAAATGTCTTTAAAAGAACACCTCTGCTTATTTGAGAGCTTCTTGCATTTTATTACCAGACCAAAATATGAAAAAATACAAATTAACTCCAGCTTATTGACTGATTCAAAAATGCAGTAATTTCTTTTTTTTTTTTTTATCATTGATTGTGAAAGGTGCTGGGGGTCTGCCCTTGTGAAGCTGGACAACAACTACAATAAAACAATCCCCTGAGTTAAAAATCTCCTTTAATAGGAAACATCCTGTGTGATGGCACCTGTATAGGGTGATCAGGTTGTGGGTGATCTTTTCCCTTTTCCTCTATTATCTCAGTTTCCTCTAACACGAATATTATCCTCAAAGTACCACTGATTGAGATCACTGTGCTAAGTGCTTTGTAAACATTGTCTCATTAATCTTAATGATTAATAATACTTCCTATTTTATACTTGTAGAAACTACAGCTTAAAAAATTAAGTCATACCTCAAGCACTCAGCATGGAGTAATTTGAAATCCAGTTGGTTTTGCTTTGAATGCTTGACAACCACTATGAAACAGTAGCAAATCACCGAACTTTAAAAGCAATATTTATTCCCCATGAGTATGATATGTTAAAAGATAAAGTAAAATAACATTTTCCTGTACTTGAACATTGTAAGTTACATGTTTTTACGAGAAATAGAGCTACTCTTTATTTTCTTTAAATCAACTCAGTGACCAACTGTTCCCCCTCCCATTGGGCTGGTGGGCAACTCATTCGTCATTCTTGAAGCTCTTTCTCTCCAGAGTTGCACCAGGGATCCAATATTAGAAGCAAATTTCAAGGTGTTCTGGAGATCCTGTGGATATTGGTTCTCTGTCTCCACTGGTTAGAACTGAAATGTCCATTGTCCAAGCCACACATTTCATTCAGGTCGGGGTAATTCTACAGCTTTTTTTTTTTTAATTGTGTTTTAGGAATAGGGATCTTTGGAGAGATTGGAAACTTGTAGCCACTTTTCTTTGGGGTCTTGCAGTCTCCTTGGGGCATTGTCAGAGAACAGGCAATAGGTCACTTGCCCCCCCAAAACAGCTATAAAATGTAAAACTTCTGTTGATGTTGTATGAAACTGCTACCATTTTCCCCAAACCCTTGCTAACCCTTATGAGAGGTAAGGGTTAACTTGTCTAGACTGATCTCGTCGTATAGGCTGGCTTCCCAAAGAGAGCTGAACTCCTGCAAATCTCCATGGAAACTGACTATGACCTATGTTTTAGGCCACCAATACTCGGCAGTCTCAAGACTTGGACCCCAGTTCCTCACCCTGTCGTGCCAGTTGAGGGACTAGTGTGTCATCAACTATGAAAGCACTGGGGCAGATTCTTTGCCAAGTTGCCAAGATGTGCAGCTACAGGTAGAAGGCTTAGATCCCACCTAGCTGACTTCCAAGAAAGGGACCAGCATTCTTTCCAACTGTGAGCACCAAACTGACAGCTTAGAACTGTAGCAAAGGTTCTACATATGGTGTTGTTATTGAACTTGGTTTTTAATCCCCATAGGGAAGGGGTTTGCCTTTTCCAGTCCTGCAGCATAAAAGCATCACAGCCCAGGGATCCGAGTTGCTTTCCTAGCCCCCAGAGTTGGGCTCTACTAGATTGCTGTGTGGTGCTGCGGACACCTGCTGCTGTTCCTGCCCCTTGAGTATTCCCCAGGAAATGTTGTTCATGCAAGCCTGGCATGTGAGATGTGTGGCCACTTGAACTTGTTTACATGGCACTTTGACATCAAATTAAAAATTGTTTTGTTGCTAACCTGAAGGATATAAAATGATAGATATAATGCTTTTAATACCCATTTCTTTGGCCATTAATGGACTGAGTATCTTTCCATATATTTAATGATCATTTTTGTTTCCTCTTCTGTGAAATTCTTGTTCACAGTCTTTGCCTTTTTCTTATTAATTGCTAGAAGTTTACTGAAAACCAATTTTCTGTCCTTTATATGTGCTGCAAACCTTTTTTCCCATTGTTTCTTTTCTAACTTTGTTTATATCTGTCTTTGCAAAGAATTTACATTTCCACTCCGGACTTTATTCTAAACTTTAATGCCACATTTGCTTTCTTTAAAAAAAGCATATAATCTTATTCATTTGTTACTCTTAGAAAATCTAATTTTTGACTGGACTTAGACTGAGCATAGAAGCTGTCAGAGAGGAAATGGCCTCTGTCTCTTGGAAATGCTCCTGGCATTTCTCTTTGGTCTCCCATTCTCTTGGCCGAAAGTTTAGCATAGTCTGCAACCTCTTCCTTATTTTTCTTAGTAAACTATTTCTCTAGAGCAGTACACTAATGTTTTGTGTTGTAGAATGCATGGAGTAACAGGACACTGAATTTGAGGGCTGGTTCTAGGTTGCTTACTTTCTTTGTATGGTGACTTTCTCACAACAGCTATACTGTAAAATGTTTCTATGATTACTTAACATGCAAATAAACCCCTTTATTTACCTTCCCCCCAAAAAAGCATTTTTGGCAAGCCTCTTTTCTTGACCTTTTGATAGAACAGAGTTTTGTGAGTATGAGGGAGCTCTGGAGAGGGCCAGCACTTGCTGTAGCTTTGTCTCCTGGCTCTCTGTTTTCCTTCATGGTTACCTCGAGTTCCATTTATGGGAATTTCTGTGCGGGTTTACTATATATCGCCTTTCTACGTGAGCCATAAAACCGTCGAAATTTTATTTCTCAGTAGCCAGCTAGGTAGAAGAAAAATCAGCTGTGACTGTAATTTTAATGAAGCAAAATTTACATTATTTCCAGGCTGTCTGCCAATTTATTATTTAGGAAAGTTAACCCAGATGCAGCTTAATCAGTTTGTCTTTTTTTTTTTATCACCAAAAACTCTCTTGTCAAGATCAGATGAAGGGTAATAATATCCCCTTAATGTTTTTGCATACCAGACAGGAGTCAGTCCCTAACTTCAGTGAATAGAAACCAGCTGGCATTTCCCAGAGGCCCTAGTGGTCCCTTCTCCCTTCCCGCCCACTGTCTGCTGAGGCCTCTCTCTCCTCTCTCCTGTCCAACCTATTTCTGTTGGTTTTAGCAAATCCATCAGTAGCTGACGTGTGTGGCCTCTTGACCAAATAGCTAGGGAAGCAAAATCTGACCTCTTTGTAATGTCTTCCACTGAGCCATGAAAGTTTTCATTATATTTAAAGTGTCTTGATGAATAGATTTGAATTTTATACTCACAGAGCATTGGGATCACAACTTATGTTTCACAATTTACAAAGCTGGTTCACATGTTCTCAGGTTTCTGTCAGTTAAAGTGTGTGCGCTTGTGTGTGTGTGTTGTGTGTGTGTACAAACCATTAGAACATTGTGATATCATGCTGGCATACCAAAAGTTTGTGGTAAGATGGGGTACTGTTATGGCCCCTGCTCCTAGGTGTTCACCTAAAAGTAAGACTGTAATGGAATTAACTTTAGTATGTGATGCAGAACCAAGAGGCAGAATAGCTTATCTCAGTCTCAAACATTATTTCCTGTAAGTGTCTATGTATATCCTCTACCAAAGGTAAATGGCGATACTCATTCCATGTTCTTTCTTCGCCACCAGCCCCTCTCCCACTCACTCCCTTCCACCATCCCCACCATAATAGGTAATTATATGATGTGTGTGTTTGCTCTCACATCCCTTCCTTGCCTTTGCCCTGCTCTGCTCTGTAGCAAGAGGCACTCATTTCCGCAGCTGTGGTTCCCAAGCTTTGCTGACTTCAGACTGGACTGTGGAGGGAGGGATGGGGAGGAATAAGCCAGGGTATCTCCCTTCTTCCTTCCCTGCCAGCAGCTTCATGAATCCAACTCTTGGCAGGCAGACCAAGCTATGGTTCCAGCTTCCGCTAGTGCTGGGAATGCTGCCTTTGCCCTTTATCCCTTCAGTCGTGGGCGAGGGTGGCTTCCTACTGTTGTTAATCTTTGGATTGCTCCAATGTCCCTTGTTTGGTGTCTCAGCTCTTTTATCACCCATGGAATCAATTTTCTGCATTAAAGTCTCTTTAACTACTCAGGTGGTTTCTGTTTCCTGGCTCGACTTTGATGATACACATAATTTCCTCAATACATATGAAATAACCTTTCAGACTTTCGTTTTTTTTTTAATCTGTATAAAGACTGAAAATTATTCAGTCACCTACAGGGGGAAAAGCCAAAAATATAACTGCCAAGGGGGAAGCCCAAGAATATGCAGCTTTTTAATTCATCTGTTGACTTGTTCTATTTAGAATATATTTATTTAAATTAAATATTTCCTCCTTAAAGATGATGTAGTAAAGGAATCTCTGCTTTAATGAAGCTCAGGAAGTTGAAATATTACTTTTTAATATAATCATACCATTTCTCTGTTTAAACTTTACTGATAGGATTTTTTAAAATAAACTTTTACAAAGAGAATTATTTCAGTAGTTTGTAGAGGAGAAAAACTCAACATGTAACATTTTGCATTACTTTTCTCTGGTTAACTGACACAAAATATGAACCCAGTAATAATAAAAGTAGCCTCCAAGATTTCCTTCCCACTTCATTTCAAACTGAAGCAATGACTTTCATCTTTGCTATAATCGACATTAAATAATGACTTACATGTTTTTCAGTGTAAAAGGTCAGAAATTTTATAAAATAAGAAATAATATTGGGAGTGTATGTGTGTGTCACACTTTCTGTTTGTTGCTATATACTCTCCTGAAATAAATGGTGAGAGTTTCAAGGAAAAGATGGCATTGATGAGGAAGACTTAGATATGATATTGTAACAAAATAAATAATCAGAATCTGAGATAACTTTTATAACCATTTAAATAGTTTCCATCACCCCTTTTCCTTTATTTCTAAAACAAAATGTCTAAGTCTAGTTTTTTAATTGCCACATTGCTTTTACCAATAATGAAAATACATGCCGTGGACCAAACGCCTGTCATGGGCTATATGTTTTACTTGCCTGTTTCTGATCTTTATTATCATTCATCAAGTTAGACATTTTTGCTCTCATTTTACAGATAGAAAATCTGAGACTCATTTGAATTAATCACTCAACATTGTCCAGAATTTAAGAGGCAAAGCTAGGATTCTAGACAATGTAAGTACTCTTTTCATTTCACTGGTTTACTTCTCTGTGAAAGAAGACACACAAATGGAAAACATTTTTGAGCCATTTATTTATGCATAGGACTTAAGATGAAGACTTTAAAGCTGAAAATACTGACCTTACTCAATAGAGCTTACCATTTAATTTGAAAACTAAAGTGTCCAAGATGATAAACAGTAACACAATAAATAGCAATCCAGACTATGACCATGGATATGTCAGAGTAATGTGGATTAAAAAAAAAATCTCTGGAGTAGTAGGGTCATGTCAATCAGGCTTAAATTATGAAAGATTCAAAAGATAACAGAAGACACAATATGCTGAAAGAATGAGGGGATTGGTTTGATCGAACCAGGTTAGTTAATAATGAGTAAAAGATAAATGGAATATAAGATAGATAAATGTAAGATAGATAGAATATAAGACTTAGCCAGGGCAATTAGGTAAGAAAATGACATAAAAGGCATCCAGATTGAAAAGAATAGTGTTTTTAGGAATAAACTTAACAAAAGAAGTATAAAAGTTACATTATGAAAACTATAAGACATTACTGAAAGAAACTTAAGAATATCTAAACAAATGGAAAGACATCCCATATTTATGGATCAGGAGACAATATTGTTAAAATAGCAATAGCCCTGAAATTGATCTATAAACTCAGTGTAATCCCTACCAAAATCCAGCCAACATTGACAAGCTGATCCTAAAATTCATATGGAAATTCAAGGGATCTAGAGTGAGTGGAAAAAAGAATCTTGATAAAGGAGAACAAAGTTGGAAGATTCACATTTATTGCTTTTAAAAGGGACTACAAAGCTACAGTAATCAAGAGTACATGGTACTGGCACAGAGATAGACATGTAGATCAACAGAATAGAATTGATAATCCAGAAGTAAACCCTCATTTTTATAGTTAGTTGAGTTTTGACAAGATGCCAAGACAATTCAATGGGGAAAGAATATTCATTCAACAAATGGAGCTGAGACAACTGGCCACACAGAACGCATGGCTCTCTATTGTCTTTCTCTTGGCCCAGTTTACACGTTTCTCATACCTGCCTTGTGTCTATAAGCATATGATTTTTCATCCTTGATCTAGCTCAGGCACTTACTGGTGCTTGAATTTTGCCTACCATTTCCCTACTGAGAGGTTTTAGCATACACTTGGGTATATATTATGGCAAAGATCTCTATTACATTGAGCTCCATCACTTAAACTAGTAGTTCTTTACTGGGAGAATTCTTAAATTATGTGATTATTTTTATTTTTCATAGCAAACCTTCACTGGTGTGGGTAGACAGAGATGGTGACTGTCTCATGATGCATATGTCGGTTTTATACAATAGAGAATTATGACACATGACTTTCAAATACCCCATCAACATTTGTGTAGAAGAAAATGATTTACAGTTCTTTGAGAGGCTAGAGAATAATTTTACATATCACAGTAAAGTTTCTTCCTTACAGTCATAATATAAACTTAGATTTCTGGAAATGCAATACTGTTTCTATCAACGGAATATTGCACTATGTTTTCTGAGCGATGTTCACAATTTCAGAAAATCACATCAACAAAACAATGCCACTCATTATAGTTGAGTCACCATATAATCTACCAGTGTCAGCCAGCATGCATTGCTGCCACATACAAATATATAACAGAGGAAACCTGAGACTCTTTTTAACAGACCTAGAATTAAAGATCATGAAATTACCAAAGATTTAGAAATGCAAGGATCTTATTGAATTTTATTAATAGATTGTTTTTAGATCTCATATTATTGCCTTTACATATATTTTAAAAATTTTGTGAATACCAATGATGAGAAATTTAGATTATAAAAGTTACCTGTTGAAATTATTTATTTTGAGGGTTGCCTATTCTTGCCAGTGTGCACAGATTCTGCCTCTGTCATAGTTTTTCTGTGGTTTCTTGTATTACTGCTTCTTTTTGCAGTACATCCCTCATTCCCCATAGCTTATTGAAGGATATGGTCTCCTGGGTCTTTCTAAGTGCCAGAGACTGATTGTGAGCCTCAACATGTGGAGGAATTCAAGGCAGGAGATATGTTTTCAGAGATACTTTGTCACTATCCCGTCATAACATTGGAAATTATTTTGACATTGCACTTATAAATAAGGCCCGGCTCGTGTGCTAATATCATACTTCATCATTTTCTCTGTTTCCAAAGTCTGTAATTTGTCTTGGCATGTTATCCTTATTTCAATTAAGATTATTTTCTTCTTTTTCTTATAGACAAATAAGTCTGATCTGTTAGGACTTCTTTTTATTTTAATAACCGTCTATATTTCCACTCTTTCATCTTCCTGAATTTCTTGTGATCAAGTGTTTCTTATTTTAACTTTGTCAAATCCCAAGTGTATTCATTATCAATAAGTGCAAGCATCTTTCTCCATCATCAAGTCTTCTAGATTAGCCTTACCTGAGCATCTACATATTAAAATATATATTATTTTATTATAAATTTCTTTTTTATTCCACTAACAGTGCTAGGCTGAGCCACAGTGGAGCTGAGACTTCTTTGTGCTATTTATTAGCTTCTGAACTGAACCAAGATGTCAGCATTCTTGAGCTCTGTCCCCATCTTCATTCTCTCCCTCCTTGCAGCCCAGAGCAACCTCTGAGATCTGGGCTAGTGCAACAACCAAAAGAGTCTGTTCTTGATTTTTCTCATCTGCATGGTAAGAGTCACAGTTTCTTTAGCCACTCCTCATATGACATAGTTTCAACTGATGTAGTATCAGTGACAAGATGCTTTCAACTCTATCTCTACAATGGGTTTTAGAACCAATCCCCTAATACTCTCTGGTTTATCCTTAAGTTTCATTTGAGTTATTTTAGTAACGTCCTAACTGATGTTTCACCTTCTATTTCCTTCAAATTCTGCTTCCACAGAAGCCAGGTTAATCTCTGATACACAAGTGTGATCATCTAATTCTCTTGCTCAAAGATCTTCTATATATATATTGAATATATATGTGTATGTATATATGTACATATATAATGTGTGTACTGAAGGTAATATATAATACATATGTAACTAAATATATATTACATTTCTTACTGTTTCTCATTTTCCCCTGAGTTAATTCCAAATCCCTTATTATTTTAGTTATGACTTAATGCTGATCTTGAGTAAGTTTCCTAGTATTATTTCCATCAGTTCCCTATATACAGGCTTTGCTCCTGCCACACAGGTGGTTTGCCACTCCCTGAATCCATTCATTGATTTCAGATCTTCACATTTTTATTTCAGCAAATCCATTTGCCTGGAATGACCTCTTTGTGGCTGTGGGTATCTTTGCTATCCTTCAAATGTGCATTTAATTTTTGTTTCTTCTGAATTTTTCCTTGAGCTCCAATCTGAATGACATCTCCCTCTTCTGAGTCTGAAGCCCCTTTTTACTTTTACAGCACTTAGATGACATCACATATATATTGCACATTTTAAATTTTCTATACAAAAATTCAAGTTCCTCGGTGAAGCAACATGGCATAGAATTAAGAATGTGAACTCTGGAGCCAGACCTACTGGGTCCAAATCTCAAATCTACCACTTACTAGGTTTGTAGCTTTGGTAATAATAATACCATGTCTCTAGGGTGAATTAAGCATGTGTTTTTATTCCTGATGCTTTGACATCTGGGACTTTACTGGCACTGGGGACTTACCTGCTCCCCCCAGGGCTTGGCAGTGCTTAGAGATAGTAAATGACTAGTCTGCAAGTACCTCTTTCATATGCAAACTAACTAACCAACTAACTGCAGCCTCTCCTACCTCTATCGGGCTCTTCCACTCCAGGCCAATATTTCCCTGCTTCAATCACCAGAAGGCCAGGCATCAGACAATTTAGAACAGCCTCTACATCCCAGAGCGCCCTGAAATTATTCTGACTAGCCAATATTAAGCCTGTTTACCCTGCCTTGCTTGTTTCTCTTAATGGATACCACAATAAAGGCTCTTGCCCACATTTTCCTTCTACTTTTTTAAATTTTCTGATTGATGCTGGTGCTTTGTTGTGTGACCCTGTACAGTGTGACAAGGCCCTCCTCTCTTGGGAACTATGAGTAACAAACTGTTTTCTCCATGGCAGTCATCTCTTGCTCTGTTGGCTTCTCCATACCTGAATGATAATAAAACCTGCATATTAAAAGATAGGGAATGTTGGGAGGGCCAACTGAGTTCATGTTCGTAAATCCCATCGATCAATGTTTGACAAACATTTGATGCTCTATGACCATCAGCTGTTACTGAGTGGCAGTATATGAAGCATCTGTGTCCTCCCACAATGTCTTGCACATAATAAACTCTCAATAAATACGTGACTAACAAATAACGCTGCTCTTCAAATAACTGTCCTTTCTGGAAAGTCTTCATTAACAAAGAGCAGGAGCAAGTTCAGGAATGGATTAGAAAATAGAATAATCAAGAGGAAAATAAGACAATAACAGAAGGAAAACATGAGTGCTGGGCATTTAAAGGGGACTTTGAGAGGCAACAAGGGAGCTGAATAAAGCTGAAATCAGAGAAATCCGCCGCTAGTAAGAGGAGAGATGAGAGCTCATGGGAGATAAAGATTTAAGGGAATGTGGAACATCAGAGAGGGGCCCCAAAGAGGAAACCCAAGACATAGGAAAAGCAAATCCAAAGTTTTTATTATAATCTAATTACAGACTCCTTTCTTAGGATGTAGGGTGTTCAGGTGTGACTTACCCATCTGTAGACTCGGATGCTGACAAAAATGGGGGAATGGACTGTGAGAGCTGTTTGGTGCATGTGCTTGGGGCCAAAGTAAGAACTGTGTGAAATGATTCCATTTTCACTACATGAATTTTCACTTATGAAAAATTAGACTTTTGCAGAAACTATGAATTTGATGAGGACTAAAATCGTGTCATTTCTACCACAGAACAGTAGGTTGTCATAGCACAGAAAATAAATACAAGTGGCAAAATTCCATGTCAGTAATACATCCAAAACTCACTAATATTGCCGCTGGCAAAAAATTTGCCAAGCTATATATTAAAGGAAAAAGAACTTTTTAGGAAAAATGACAGACTTTCACCTGTGAGAAGTCACCTGTCACGGCAGAGGGAAAAAACAACTTAGAAACTTCCAGATAAAAAATGCAAGTTGATTTTGTTAGGCATATATCACATTTTTCTCACCAACAGTGAGAATTTTTTTTTCTCACAGTTCTAGAAGAGAAAGCAAAGCTGAACCCAGCCGAAGTGTCCTGTATGAAAAAAAAAAATCTGTGTCCATAAGCTGGGAAAAGCACAAGGTTTCATTTTCAATTTTTTTTAGGGAATATGACAAATACAAAAACAGAACAGATGTTATGTCTCTAAGCAACATCATCTTAGACACATCTTGAAACTTTGTGAAACCTGCTTTATTTTATTTCTAACTTTTTATCTCATAAAGGGAGGAAGACGAAAATGTTTGGTTTTTACGTTCCCATAGGTTGTTAGTTAATCCTTGCTCTTTCCTACCACATCACAAGCACATTCTTCTCTTAAGCTTCCTCAATCTATAATCAAAGGGTCGTTTAAGTGCAGTTACTCATTTTATTTAATTTAACTGTGTAGCATAATTATTATTTATAGATTGTGAAGAAAGACCTAAAGAAAGCTATGTTAGTACTAGCACATTATGCATGGTATACAGGGATTATTGTGTCACCTCTGCAACCCTTTAGGTAAAATTACTGTTTATTTTCAAAAATAAATTTATGAATCACATACCGAAAATGTACACAGAAAATCTGAGTCCTTTGCCTGGCACAACAAATCAGTGCTACAGTCAACAGCTTTGTTCTTTATTTATTAAGATCTAACATACAACGGTGAAATTATTAGACAAAGTAATGAGTCTCTACCAATCTGACTTTAGTTTTATAAAACCCAGCTTTACTCTGTCAGCCTTGTCAATGCTACTGAATATTAATGGGAATAAAGTTAATTGCTGGGTGGAAAAAGGTCTTACTCAAAGTGAAAAGGAAGCACCTCATTGAAATCTGTCATTTTTGACAAGCCGTAATTTATTTCTCCTTAGTGATATGTACCGACAGCTTTCAAACCTCACTCTCCTCTTTACCACAAATCTCATTATTTCCATTTGGGATGTTGGATCCTAAGCCTTTGACCACTTTCATCATTTAGAAATGTTATTTCAGGAAAGGTAGTAAAACACATTGTTAGTGGAAGGAATTTTGCCTGGATGTAGGGAAGCAACTGCCATCTGCAACCTCTAGAAGACATGTGAATGTATTTACTTTATCTCAGTAACCAAGGAGAGGAAAGCAATGACTTTCAGAACAAGAAAGGGTTATATGTGAACATAATAACTTGCTAGCAAAGCTACATGCTAGTTAAACAATTTCATCCAAAGAAAATGAATAATGAATAATCACTTAAGGTTCATCCTGATTAGATTGTCACCTGATTGGAAACACAACATTCAGTTGTGTTAAGAATCTTAAGAAGTTTCCATTAAACTTTAAACAGTTATAACTTTAAAACAACACATATTTTACTTTAAATCAGTAGTCTATCAAAAGCAGTACTGTTCTTCACTCATTGGAGCTTAGGAAGTAAATTAACCTTGAAAATAGGCACTGGCCAGCTTATAATATTCTTATTTGAAAGGACCAAACCAAGATAGGGTGGTGAAATGAAAATACATTTAATATAGTCTGTTTCCCCTTTACATAATCCTCTTGTAGTTGCCTTTTTTTTTTTTTTGGAGAATCTGTATTTATTGTTGAAAACTTTGAATGACATATTATTAGCTGAAGGTTTATTGTGGTCCTTACACAAATAATAAAGAAAGCACCAGAAAGAGAAAAAAAAACTGTTAGGAGGAAAAGAAATAGCTCAATAGGGTCAACATAGGATTTTGTTTTTAGAAATTAGACTTTGTGGCCCAATGATTTTGGAAATAATTTAATAAATGAAATCCATTGTCCTTATGACCTGGCCCTCTGATAGTTAGCTGCAGATCCTTCATTATATTTGGCATCTCCATCTAATAACATTGCAGGAACCTGCTCTTTTCCCTTGGCTGAAAGTAAGTGCCACATGTGACTGGCCAGCAGATTGGGTGGCGTTTATGTTGTGGTTCTTAGTCATCCCAATTTTTCTCCACCACATCCCAGTCACAATGGGGAAAAATGAAAAGCAGCTGCTAACAGCCTCACAACAGTTCTGTAATTACTTTCCTGGGCTGGCATTATATGATTTGACAATGGCCTGGGGATGTAACAAATAAGAAAAACCTTGTCATTCAATTTAAAAGGCTTCCCACCAGGCCAACACACTCCCCACTTCATCAGAATGACAGTACTCAACTCTGACACAGCCAGCATGTTTAGTGCTGAGCGATGTAACTGCAGCCAGGTGGTGCCAAGCACAAACAGCCAACTTGCTTTCCTATTGATACTGCCATTGAATTGAAAGAGGCATCCTAACTTAGGCCAGAGATTCACATCTCAGGTCCAAAAGCACCAACCTATTTATTCCAAGAAGAAATGCTAATATATTGGAGTAGTTTAGTTAAAAGCAGTTTTTAGAGATGGCAATCCTATTTTGCCAAAGATTTCAAGTTTCCTTGATACTAACGCATGCCATTTCCATAGCTTTGCATTGTCAAGTTTCATCCTACCTTTCTGAAATGATACTAGGAACGGACTCTGTCGGTCATGGTGGATTAGATATTATAAAAACCAACCCCAATTATCAGTAAGTTAAAACTAAAGAGACTTTAGCCATCATTCATGTCATTGTCAAATAAAGAGTCTGGTGAATGGTCTTCCACCTAGTGATTAGGAGACTCAACCTTCTTTCATCCAGTGAGTCCATCGTCTTCTAGGGCATCTGAATCCTCCACTGCATCCTCTCCTTCTGACCAAGGGGAAAGAACAAAATCACAAGGGAAGTTTAAGGACTCATCCTGGGGAGTGCAATCCTATTCTGTTGAATTTCCATCCTGTTTTATTGTTCAGAACTACTCTCATGATCTACCTAAAACTCATGGGGCTGAGCAGTAGAGTCCAGCAGTATACCAAGAAAGAGGTAGTGTCAATCCCTGCCATGCTGCATTGCACGTAAGGTGAAGGACCGTTACTCGTTGCAGGTTACAACCACTTAAACGTAACCTATCCAAGACCATTAAATTGTCATGCCCCTTAGCATACTTTGAAGCTCTTCTCCACTAGTATCAGTGATGAGGTATATTTTTTGAAGGCCATTTCTGGTGTTACCTAGTCATAATTATACCTCAAATGGCAAAATCACTGGAGGAAAAAGAAAAATTCTTTTTTTCCTTCAGAAGCTATTAGTCTAGTCTTAAAAGTTAAACAAAGCACTTACTAACTCAACAAGTATTCGTTGAGTAAATATGTGCAGTTTTTGGCATTGTTCTTGGTGCTTGAAATACATCAGTGACCAAACAGACAAAACTCCTTATCCTCAAGAACCTTATATTCTAGAGGAGGGAGAAAATAAACAATAAACATAAGAAATAAGTACATTATATTGTCTAAATGAGATGATAAGAACAAAATAATGAATATTTAGAGTGGGTATGGTTGGTGGTTGGGATAAGTCTCATTGAGAAGATAATAATTACTGAGACTTGAAGGAGTGAGGAATTAGAAATGCAAGTATCTGGAGAAGTGGCATTTTAGGCAGAAGGAAAAGCGGTCACAAGGGCCCTAAGGCAAGGGAAAACCTGACACATTTGATGACTGTTAAGAGGGCAGAATGGCTGGTGTGAAGTTAGTGACAGAAAATGGAATGAGAGGAGATACAAGATTTCAAGGGGCTAGTTCATATAGGACTTTATGGGCCATTGTAAAGACATTAGCTTTTACAATGCAGGAGGTAAGGAGGTATTGGAAGATTCTGAGCAGAAGAGAGAAGTTATACTAGTTAAGTCCTAACAACGCTACCCTGGCTGCCATGCTGTGAATACACTCTAGGAGGACAAGGGTAGAAATGGGCTTGTTAGAAGAACATTAATAATTTAAATGAGAGATGATAGGGAATTATTAGAGTATGTCAGTGGAGATGAAGAAAGTGGTTGGATTCTGATTATATCATGAAACTACTTTATATCTCGAACAACAAGTCTTTGTGGATTTGATATGGGGTGTGAGAAAAAGGAAGAAGTCAAGAGAGACTAAGCATTTTGGCACAAGTGACTGAAAGAATGGAGTTGCCATCATCAGGGATGGAGATAGTAAAAGCAGAGCTGGTTTGGTGGCAGGATGACTTCAACTTTGGACATGGTGAGTTTGACATGTCTGTTACACACCCAAGCATATAGAATTGGCTGTTTGGTATGTGAGTACAGGAGAGGGGTCTGGACTGGTGAGAGAAATTTAGGAGTCATTAGCATATAGATAGTATTTAAGGCCAAGAGATTTAATGAGATGCCAAAAGAGTGTGTGTGTGTGTGTGTGTGTGTGTGTGTGTGTGTGTGTGTGTGTGTATATATATGAAAAGAGATCCAAGGATGCTCTTGTATGCTGAAATATTATGAAGTTGAAGAAGAGTCACCAGAAAAGAAGACTAGAAGGAGCAACTAGTGAAATGAAAGGAAATTGAGACGAGTGTAGTGTCCTGGAAGGCAAGTGTATCTAGGAGACAGGAGGAGCCAGCTGTGTCAAATATTTATAGGTCAAAACAGGTGAAGATGGAGAATTGACCATTGGATTCAGCAATATGGAAGCTATTGATAACCACGACCAGAACACTTTGAGTAGAGTAGTGTGGTGAAAGTCAGATTTGAGTGTGTAGGAGAGGACTTGGAGAAAGGAATATAGATAAGTTGTCCAAGGAGTTTTGTTACAAAGGGGAACAAGACCATCTGTGCAGTATCTGGAAGATAAAGTAGGCTCAAGAGAAGAGTTCTCTTGAGATGTGTAAAATAACAGTATCTTTATGTATATCGATGGAAGTAATCCAGTTGAGAATGAAAACAGGAAAATGGTGGGGGAATTTATGGAAGTAATGCCTTGCGTAGTCAAGAGGGTATAGGATCTAAGGTACATACAAAGTTACAGGCTTTAGATAAGTGCATAGATAGTATCTATGGTAAAAGTCAGGAATCAGAAAATGTTGAGGAAGATGTGGAAAGATCTATGGAAATTCTCAGCAAAGTAGGAAGAAGAAACAAAAGCATCAAAGAATAAGCAAACAAAACTCAACACTATTGAAGAGTTTTGGAGGAGATACTTCTAATACTTCAAATGTATGTAGGCTATTTTGGGAAAGACACCTTTGGAATTGATTAATATGGCTTTGCATCTGCACCATGAATATTTATGACCCAGGTCTCATGAATTCCATTTTCATGATTATCCTCATTTTTTCCATAGTTCATGTCCTCCAGTTCCTTCAGGCTAGTTTCCTAACTAGACTGTTGTTGGTTGAATTGTGTCCCCCAGGAAGATTTGCTGAAGTCCTAACCCTTGGTAACTGTGAATATGATCATGTTTAGAAATAGGGTCTTTGCAGATGTAGGTATAAGGCTATACTGGGTTAGAGCCTCAAATCCAATGACTAGTATCCTTATAAGAGAAAGAGGTTAGGACAGACACAGACACGCAGAGCAAAGACAGCCATGTGAGGACAGAAACAGAAATTGGAGCGATGTAGCTGAAAATCAAGGAACAACAAGAACTGCCAAATACCAGAAGCTGGGAAGAGTCAAGGAATGAGTCTTCCCTAGAGCCTTTAGAGGAGCCTGACCCTGGTGAAATCTTGCTTCCAGGTCTAGCCTCCAGAACTGTGAGAGAATATATTTATATTGTTTTAAGTCAACAGTTTGTGGTAATTGTTACAGCAGCCTAGGAAGCTCCATCAACCATGATCATTTCAGCCTCCATAATTTTGCTATGCTCTTTCCCTCATGTAAAGTGCCTTCTTCTTTCCTCTATTCAATTCTTACATGTTTACTTGCATTCATTAAAATTATATATTGCAAGCATTTATGTTAAGTGGTCTGTAAACCAAAATTGAGATCTGTAACAAAGTTGAGAAGGAAAAGTGGGCTATGGCAAGTTGAAAATGAAAGGATCTATAGTATTTGTAATGAAAATACCAAGCAACTTCTGAGTATATCTGCTCTAGAGAAAATCTAACAAAGTTTTTAGCACTCAAGGAATAGAGAATCTCATTTAGGAATAATCAGTCATGTAATAGATGTTGGTTATTGCCCTCATTCCCAGTCTACACCTCTTTCTAAGGAAATCTCTACCCATGGCCCCTGCTGAAAGGATGGCCATAGAAAATTATAATTACTCAATGAGTCCAACCCACTGGCCAGAGATTATTGACCCAAAATGGATGAATCAGATTCTTTCTCTTGAGAATTGTAATGTGAGCACTGAATGACTCAGTCAGTTGTGGAAGAAGAGCTGTGATGTCTGTAAAGACAGATAAAAGTCAGTTCATGCCAAGCCAAAACCATGTGGCATTTTGTGGGAGCAGAGCGACCATGGGCAAACAAAGAAAGTTTACAAAGGAAAGTGGGAGAACAGGGAGGATAAGGGGCAAGAAGCAGAGACCCACTAGCATGAAACTACCTTAAAGCCAAGGAGGATAGCCTTGTCCCAACCTTGCAGATCCCATCCCATGAATCCTGGCATTATTGTTTCCCATTCTTGAATTCTCCCGAGAATGTCCATTAATCCTTAAACCAGACCCTTCTATTGATCCCCCTTCAAATCAAACACCTACACATTCTTGCAGAAAATAGGCTGGCATGCTGTATTTTATGAAGGGTGTGTGTTTCTGGAAGTAGACTTGGAACTGAATTAGGACTACAGTGGCATGAAGATAGGTTCCCGGCCTTGAACAATAGCAGTGATCCTTTCTATTGAAATTCTCATAAATCATGATATTTTTATGTCCGTTACTTTTCTAGCTGCCGTTGCATACAATTGTTTGTCAGTGCTACTAGGTTGCTATGCTACTAGGTTGCCATAATGTTATGGTGCCTTTGATAACAACAAGGATATTGTGCATCCCCATTAGTAGTATATTGGCTGCTTTCTAATCTTTACCCTTCTTTACAGATCATTTAAGTCCTAGACCACTGGTAAGGTGACTTAAACAACTGTAAAATTTGCGTTTTTCAAATCCATCATGATTCTCTTCCATTGTTTATTTGGGACAGATTCAACCCTGTCTCTTGCACCACTTTTAGTCAGGCATATGCGTCAGAATTGCTCCCCAGAATAGAAACTAAATAGTAGAAAAGGGGTCCACCGTAGAAAAAAGAATGCATGATTTGAAGGTAGAACTTTGCTCCATGGAGGAAGGAAGAGGTCAGCAAATCCTGTTCCCTAAAGCCAACTGTAAAACTGTACAAAATCGTCAAAGCAAATTCCTAAGCATTTCTAGGCTTTAGAAATCAACCAAAGGCAAACAATGAAGAGAGAACCATTTATTTATGAAAATCTTCTAGAATTTAAGTAAAAATCGTGGGAGGCAGTAGCCTTCTTGCCTGAGGCTGCTCCGTCTCTCCTCCACCCCAGCTCAACTGGCACGGTATTTGGACCAGCGTAGGGCTGTTTGTGAAAACCAGCAGCTTTGCTGCCAGAGGGAGTGGAACTGGTCTGTAGCTGAGAGCTGAGAAGAGAGAAGAACTTAATGGAGAAAATCAGAAAAACACAGAATCCAGAGTTGCTGAAATATACTACCTAAAATACCCAATGTTTAACAGAAATGTATGAGACATGCAAAAAAACAGGTAAATGTAACACATACTCACGGGGAAAACGCGGTAAATAGAAACTGACTTTGGGCGTATGAAGTATTTTGGACTTAATCAGATAAAAACTTCAAAGCAGCTGTTATAAATATGTTCAAAGATTGAAGGAAACCATGTACATGTAATATAAATATAAATAGTTGAAAGAACATATGATGACGGTGATAAATCAGGAATCTTAGTAAAGGAACAGAAACTATAAAAAAGAAACAAGTAGAAATTCTAGAGATGAAAAGTAAAATAACCAAAATAGAAAATTCACTAAAGGGGTTCAACAGCAGATTTCAGACGATAGGAGAAATAATCTGAAAACATGAAGACAGAGCAATAGAAAAACCAAATAAACATATTTTTGGAAGAAGAGAAAAATGATTCATTATATACAAAGGAAGCAGTATGATTAATAACTAATTTCTCATCAGAAGCAATAGAAGCAAGAAGATAATGGAATGGTATAGTTAAAGTGCTGAAAGAAATGGACAACTACTATCAACTTAGAATTCTGTATCCAAAAAATATTCTAAAGTTGATTGTCATGATGGTTGCGCAACTCTCTATGTTGAAAACCATTAAAATGTATACTTTAAGTGGGTAAACTGTATGGTATATAAATTATATCACAACAAAGTTGTTAAAAACTAACACAAAAATTCTATATACAGCAAAATAAGCCTTCAAAAAGGAAGGCAAAATAAAGATATTTCCTCATAAATGAACACTGGAAAAATTCAATACTAGCAGATCTTCCTTACAAGAAATACTAAAGGTAGTTCTTCAGGCTGAAATAACACCAGAGAGTAACATGAATCCAGAGGAAGAAATAAATAGTATCAGAAATGGTAAATATGTGGGTAAACATGGAAGACCATGCAAATATTTTTTCCTTTTTTCTTCAGTTATTTTCTTTAAAAGACTTAAGATTATAAAACAAGAATGAATGATGCCAAACACATACAATTGAAATGAGCACAGCAGAGCTTTCATTGACTGAAAGCAACGGAAACAGGATGTGCTATGCTCATTGCCTGAAAGCTTACAGCACAGTTTGTGTTACAAGTGCTCATTAGCTGAGAGAAAACTACGCACAGAGAACAGGAAAACGTATTTTGTATGTATAGGTTTATTTGATGTGTATGTAATTGTTTTACACAGTTGGCTCTCCATATCCATGGGTTCTGCATCCTCGGGTTTAAACAACTGCAGACCAAAAATATTTGAGAAAAAATTCTAGAAATTTCCAAAAAGCGAAACTTGAATTTGCTGTGCACTGGCAACTATTTACACGGCACTTACATTGCAGTTACACCTGTTTACATAGCGTTTACACTGTATTAGGTATTAAAAGTCATCTAGAGATGATGTAATGTATACAGGAGGATGTCGACAGGTTATATGCAAATACTAGGCCATTTCATGTAAGTGACTTGAGCATCCTCAGATTTTGGTTTCTGCAGGAGTTCTGGAACCAATTCCACACAGATAAGGAGGACGACTATCCTCCATCTTCAAGAATAGGACTTTCTGATTGTTTTCTCAAAGCAGGGTTCTGAAGAAATGGGACACAGGAGGGGAAAATGTTGTTGGGGGAAAATGTATGGGACAGATTGGGAACATGAATTACTGCCAAAGCCCTCAGAATCTTCTGTGTGGTGACACAGGTGTGGAAGATGGTGGTGACCATGGTGGTAGTGGTGGCTGGGGAGCAGCAACAGATACTGAGATCAGGGGCCCTAAAAACCAGTAGGAGTCTTCCAAAAGTAGGTAAGCCAAAGGGAAACTCCTCATATTTTATAGTTTTGCCATGGGATGACCTTATCAATAAAGTCTGATGACAATAATGGTGGTAGGCAGGTGAGTAAACAGTAATTGTCAGCTCAGGTGGGAAATTGCAACCCCTCTTACCCCTCATGAATAGGTTCTTGTGCTTTTTTCCCTCTTTGAAGTCAGTAAAATTGACCTATTCAGGGCTTTTCTAACTTTAACAAGTGTGATTTAGTCACACTGTTCTGAATTCTTATTCCTTTCCATACATCATCCGTCACCTCGGGGAGAAGAAAAGAATGGAACAGTTGAATAGGAGAGGGTTTATCCTTAACTACTTCTTCTGTTCTCCTCTCATCATCAAAGAACTCCACACCTCCCTGCCAAACAACAGGAACAGAATGAAGCAGATATGTGCCTTCGGCCCTTTCTGGATGTTAAAAAGGGATGGATGGAGCAGAGATGGTTTTGTGGCGATTAGTTGCCTTTGTTTCTGAATGTATGTGTTTGATTCTATAGAACTTTATTTTTGCTCTGTGCTGTGGAAGAGTCCTCACAGCAGCCATGAACAACATGCTAACCAAATACCCAACAGACAGCTAATAGGTGTTTTTACTGTTGAAAATGTAGCCTTTCCTTTGCATCACGCTCTAATTTCCCACCCTAAGGCAGATAGGCTGTGGCATACCAACGGGGAGGGAGGGGGCCGAAGACTAGAGGTCTGCCCTGGTGAGGGGCAGTACTCTGTTGCCAATGTGATTTAGAAATGCATGGTGATAAGAAAAAGCAATCAGATTTTAAGTTGGTCTTAGTATTGTTTTCAATTCTCTATAGACAGTGTGCTTCTTTCCATCCCGCACTTTCTGCCGCTGGCATTCAGGAGAATAGAATATGCACCTTTATACAAATGAATGCACATGCAAGCATGAGTTATATTAATGTAGAGTCTAGAGCTATGTGTCTATGGATGAACGCTTTTTTAAAAATTCTTCTTTAATTATAAACTTCTAGTTCTGCTCCTGAGAAAATCTGTAATGTATGGATAAATGTATATCTTATATTTGTCACCATACACATTCATGGTTTAGTGCAAAGTGAACAATTCTTATTCCTATATATATATTTATATCTAGGAAGAGGTGGGAGCTAAATAGAAGGATAGCAGTTGGATAAACTACTCCCAGCTTCATATATAAGTTGTATCATTTCTACCTCTCCGTGCCTCATTTTCCTCAGTGATAAACTGAGGATAAGAGTAGTGCCTCCTCAAAGAGTTACTGGAGGACTCAGTGAAATGATAGGCATGAAGTGCTCAGTATAGCGTAAGTCCACGTCCAATAATCATTAACTATTATTATTATATGAAACATCCTTTTATTACATCCTTTTGCCCGATTTCCTGACACTGCCTGTTGATCAGGCAGAGGAGGGAAAGGTACAAACGTTCCTTCTTTCCGCCACCAGACGTAAGCGTATACGTGCGTGTCAGTTCCAGGGGCTACTTCAGTGACCCTGCTGCTAGGATGAGACGACATTTTCCGTGGGCTATGGATTTTTCTAAGTGTTTTACAAATATTAACTTATTCAGTCCTCCCAACACCCTTATGAGGAGGAAACTGAAACCCAGACACAGGCATTTTGCTGGAAAGCATGCTAACGCATGACAGAGGCAGGAAGTAAGCACAGGCAGCTCGGCAAAGCGCTGTTGGTTTTGACTCCGCACCGCCTCCCACAGGCCCGCGCAGATACACGCCATGCAGGGACCTGGCTGTTTTCCCAGAATGTGGATGCTTAGACCAACATACTAACAAGATCAGGTTCAATAGTTTTGAAGTTGGTTTCAGAAAGCGAGCACCTCTGTCCTTTTGTCACCCGTGTTACAAGGTGCTGCTTCTGGCTGTGGAAAGGGCTGCTGAATGCTTCACCGCGCGAGGGGAAAAAATCCCAACTCACATTCCATTATTCCCAGATGTAAGAAGCATCATTATTGTGTATGAAATATGAGACATTATTCCATTGACCAGATTCTCCCCTCTTTGTCTTAAAACAGCCCATCATTTTTCTAGTCATCATTGGGCCTTTTTCTGAGCCGTTCTTTGGGAAGAATTTCTCCAGATTACATTCCCCTCCTTTACTCCTCTAGAGAGAAAAACAATATAAGAGCAAAACCCTCTTTAAAATTATAGAGTAAACTTCAAAAGAAAATACATCCCCAGAGAGTACAGTAATACAGTAATATCTTACTTTGGGGATCTCTGCCTTCTCGAGGCTAGAGCTCTCCTAATGTTTCAGTTCAGAGTGCATCGCTCCTTTTTATGTTACCACCTGCGTAGCTCTGTGCACCTTTAGTGCCAAGAAGCATGAGAAGATTTTATAACAAGAGTAATTGCATTAGGATTTAATCATGTTATTGGCGGCAAAGGGCCAGCAACCCAAATGATAATATTACAGTGGAGAGCCCTGGAAATGGTCTAAGTAGGTAAAATACTGTAAATTGAAGGTGCCTTTTGCCTGTAATACACACTTTAATAGCCATGCAAAGCCAGGCACCATAAAAAAGTATGTCCAGCATCTATATAAGGCATTAAACGTTAAGCAGACCTTTGACAAAAATCCGAAACCTCAAAGGATGCCATCGTGTTAAAACCCCATCTGTTAGAAACTGAATTACAACAGTTCTTGAGGAACACCTCAAGAATAGTTTAAGAAATCAACACTGGAACAAAGGGAAAATTACAATTTACAACTTACTAGATATTTCAAATTTTGAACAAATGAAACTTCATGACATGATTTCACCTTTCTAGATGGTATAGGTAGACTGGCACCCTGAGTTTAGATGCCAAAATAGACAGCTATGTATAATCTTCTGGCAAATGCTGTAGGTGACTGAGAGTCTGCTGTCAGCTTAATATCTGATTGATCAGGAAGCTATCACTCGTAGGTTTTCTACATGTCCTTTAAGGGCTAATTTGTGCACTAAATAATAATGACACTGTTTATTGCAACCTTTTCTACAGAATATTGCAAATGTTAATTCATCAGCCTCCACACTACCCTTTTGGAATAACATGAAAAATAGTATTAACAACACTTTGGGCTTCTATAATGGTTTTTATCTGAAAATCCCTGACGGCATCATAAACATTAATAACTGGAGCAAAAGTCCTAGTAATACTGAGTCTCAAACAGAAGAGATTCCTAACCTCATTTTGTAGATGCCGAGATTAGTCACAAATAGGGTAGGAAAATTGCCTCAGACTACAGAAGCAGTCACCAGCTGAGCCAGCAGTGGAAATCAATGCTTTTTGATTCTCACATCCCCATTCCAGACACTGTACTTTCTCCTATAGAAGCAAGAAGTATTCGATCTTTACTGTTGAATGTAATGTTTCACGTTCACAAAACTGTCTAAAACTATCTGGAACTCTCTTCCTTGCAGACATCAGTTATCCCAGGGACAGGAACTGCTTGGAAGTTCACTTCAGCTGTCTATTTTAGGTGTAGACACAAATCTTGTAATGGCCACCTTTCAAGTTCCCAATCATAGGAACCTCTTCTAAATCTTGTAAGTGCTTTAACTTCAACAAGATCAGGAATACTTTGGTTTTCTTTCGCCCCACCTAGACTTGGAGCCTTTATTGAATTTGAAACTTGCTAAGGCAACTGACACACACACACACACACACACACACACACACAAATCTAATTCATTAGATAATCCCACTAAAGAAGAATTTTCCCCTATAAACTACTGGTAAATATTTACCTTAAACTTGATTTATGTTAAATCCAACTTGTATTCTGACTGTCTAATCTCTTTAGAGCAGATCAAATTCTACTCAAAGCCAACTAACTAGTTTCTTCTCCCGTTATAGATCTTGATGGCTTTTAGTGTTTCTCCCTTAGAGCTGCTTTTATAACATAATGTGGAGCTTTGCAGCTTTACCTTTGAAGGAAGGCGATGCTTTGCTTCCCTTTCATATTTGTCTGAAAGCACCTTCGCCATGCAGCTAGCATCTGTGCTCCATGTGAACTTTTCTACAGAATCTCCCAAACAAGGTGGAAAAAAAATCATTAGTAGTCCAGATTTCAATCTTCTGCACAGCTCAGGTAACAATAAATGAGTAATTTGCCGCCCTTCACTTTGGCAAGCTGATGCCTAATGATTACCCAGGGACAGGATAATGGTACCATCGTGATTACACTATGTTTTTCTAACCACTTTCAAGGCCTTTGCTTTCAGACCTGCTCTAATGAAAAGAAAGCTCTGAAATTGGGCCAGGTCTTTATTAAAAATGTTCTGACAGGCTCGGCTTAGATAAAATGTATTCACTTCTCAGATTTGAACCTTCTTCAGATGATTTGGACGGCCTGGGCTCCAGAGTGGATATGATTGCCTGAACGCTTTCATAATGAGGAAATGAGGTGTTGGTTAATTCCATAAGCCACTGGAAAGATTTATTTAAAGAAGATATGATGATAACTCATCTCTAGACAGTTAACTGGCTGAGGGAAGCTACATAAGACAAAGAGACAGAAAATCATAAAAATCTGATCTTTATTTATGTTACTAAGTTACTGTGTGATTTTACAAAAGATAATTAAGATTTCTGAGTTTCTTGGTCACTGTAGGCAGTCAGCACAGATTGATTAGCACAGATGTTAATAATCTATTTTATGGCTAGAGAAGGCTGATAGGTGATAATGATAGACAGGAATGCAGGTAGAGTTACTATTGACAGGAACCATTATCTGTACATGCACTTGTGGCTGAAACTAGTGCCTTTAAATTTTTAGATGCAAGAAAACATGTTGGCAGCATTTCATCAGCCTCTAGTCCAGCCTGCACACTGCTGCCAGGGCTGTCTTTCTGAAGCACACTTTATAGATAAAACATCACTGTGTGATACTTCACCCATGCCCAGTGTTTATCAGAGAAGGGTTTACTTGATAGTCACCTGGGAAGATTTTAGAATGCAGATTATTTCTGCCCTCCTTCTGATTCAGAATCTTTATGATGGGAAGAGAGTGGGTGGGTGTACAAATAACAAACCTGACTTTTTAAAAAATCTTCGGGCTCTCTGGGTAGATCAGAATTGAAAACCGTTGACTACAGTATTCATCCTAAACTCTGGAGAACTAAAGATCCCTTACTGGAGGAAGCTAGGAAACTATATTGTAAGAGTCCACGTTAAGGTAGAAGAACAGAGAGATGCAAAAATGGGGGACCTAGCAGGTAGGAGGAGGTCTGGATGCTACTTGGGATTTTGAATTAAGCAACAGGAGGATAAAAACCAAAATAAGGATGTAAAATGAAGTAGAGACATATTTGAGGGGTGAAGTAGAAGGTGAATGTGTGGGAAAAGTGATGAGTTTAATATGTGCTGAGTCTGGGGTACATACAAAAGAAGCAGTTGGCGATAATTAGTAGCCAGTTACAATTGAGACCTGGAGCTCAGGGAAGGGTTCCAGGTAAGAGCTACTGCTTTGAGAGCCAGCTGTCACAATGTATGGATAAGATGACCTAAAGAACATAGCTGAGAATTGAACCTTGAGCAACTCCAACATTCAGGGCAGGCGAGGGATGGGAAGCAGAGGAAGAGATGACTAAAAACAAGTGTTCGGAGAGTTAGAGGAGAGATATCCCAGAAGCTTGTGTGTAGCGGGTTTGGAGTTGACATGTTCCATGTTCTGGAGGGCCCAAGGAGGATTACAACTGAAAGGCCTACACTAGGTTTGATGAAAGCCAGTTTATTGACCTGTGTTGGCACATGTGTTGCTGCAATTCTCTGGGAGTGAATGAGGCTGGAGGAAATTTAAATTCAAATTCACTCTTTAAAGCAGCTTGATTGTGAGGGGAAGAAAAGAGATGTAGTAGTAATTAAAGGGCCGAAGGTGTCAAGTCCCATAGAAGAGACTTGAGCATGTTTAGATGCTAGAAAAAGGAACAACTGAGAAGGGAAGATTGAGGATAAAGAGGAGACAAGAAAATAGATGGAATGAGGTTGTCAAGGAGATGAGAGAGGAAGGAATTCAGAGCACAGTTATGTATTTGGCCCTGGAAAACAAGAGAAATAGCCCTTTCTCTAAGGCTTAAGGTGGGATGGCTGTGTAGGTATCTTATCTCAGGTGCTTTGATCCACATGACCAGGGAAAGGTTGTGTAGGGCCTTGAGAATAGTAGTGAAATATGGAGGAGCAGCTTCTTTGCAAACTGAGAAAACAAGGCTCTGAGATTCTAGGCAATATTAATAATGTACTTGCTATTAAAGATTGTGAAAATATAACAACACAAATCTCATCCAGTGTGTGACTTTTCTCCTGTAGACCTCAGCATAGTGCATGGTAGATTCAGAGTTGAGTTTTATTTTTCCCCCCAGAGAGGATATGGCAGAACAATAAGATAGAGCTAGAAGGATGATAAGAAGTGGGAGTTTGGAAGTTGTGATTCTAAGCGTTAGACTGGAAGTGTAAGCCGTACCAAGGTAGAACAGAGGTGAAAGTCCTTAGAGTTAGGAGTTAAAGGAATTGAGAGGTGAGACATGGGTTGATGAGGAATAATGCCTAAAATTAAGGCTCAATGTGATGTGCTTCCTTGACATCTGGTAAAATAGGAAGGGCCTCAAATAACTTAATCACAAGCTCCCCCACCACCCATTCTGCTCTCAGAGGTAAGATCCCCTAGCCAAACAGTCTTCCTTATCATGGGGACAGGTGCAGTCTACTTATCCCTGAATCGTAGGTTTCAGTTCCCTGCCATCCCATAGAATTATTCCAGCAAGCCAGTTATCCTCCCTTGGGAACCAGGGAGTGCCTACCCTCTTGGTACTATAAAGCCTACTTATCACTGCCCCGGTTGTTCACTCTGTTCCCAGATGTAACCCCATATGGCCTGACATGGCATATAGTGTCCTCTTCTCCTGAGCTGTGAGGATCGTGAGTATCATGTGAGCTTTGGGTGTCACATGTTTGGCCATCCTCACAACTCCAGCTTAGGAGTCTGTTCCTCACCAACAGGGTGAATAGGAGATGATTAAAACAGTTGGATGTGTTGTTCACCTGGACAAGGTGACACTTGGTAGTGTTTTCCTCTGAAGGAAATGAATTTTCTCACTGTCAATCACCCAGTGGAATGTTTAATCATGGGGCAGAAAGTGAGAAAGCTTTGTGTACCAAACTAGTAATGAAGAATGTAAAGTTACAGAGCTCGTTATGGGTGTTCATGTTCTAATTGTGTTACCTGGAGTAGTTCCAATGGGAAGTGGTTGAAGGCAGTCAAATTTAGGTGGACATATTCCCATTAAAATCTGGGACAAGACAAGGATGCTCACTCTCATCACTTCTATTCAACATAGTATTGGAAGTCCTTGCTGCAGCAATCAGACAAGAAAAAGAAATAAAAGAAATCAAAACTGGAAGGGAAGAGGTAAAACCATCACTGTTTGCAGATGACATGATACTATATACAGAAAGCCCTAAAGACTCCACACAAAAACTACTAGAGCTGATAAACGTATTCAGCCACGTAGCAGAATACAAGATTAACATACAGAAATTTGTTACATTTCTTTATGCTAACAATGAAATATCAGAAAGGGAAAGTAAAAAAAAAATCCCTTTTAAAATTACATAAAAAATACTTAGAAATAAAGCTGACCAAGGAGATCAAAGACTTAAATGCTAAGAACTATAAAAGATTGATTAAGGAAATTGAAGATGATTTAAAGAAATGGAAAGATACAGCATACTCTTGGACTGGAAGAATTAATACTTTTAAAATGGCCATATGACCCAAAACAATTCACAGATTTAATGCAATCCCTATCAAATTACCCATGACATTTTTAATGGAAGTAGAACAAATAATCCTAAAATTTATATGGAATCACAAAAGACCCAGAGTTGCCAAAGCAATACTGAGGAAAAAGAACAAAGATGGAGGCATAACTCTCCCAGACTTCAGACAAAACTGCAATAATCAAAACACTATGAGATTGGCACAAAAGACAGACATGTGGATTAGTGGAACAGAATAGAGAGCCCAGAAATAAACCCACACACCTATGGTCAATTAATCTTTGACAAAGGAGGCAAGAATATACAATGGAGAAAATACAGTCTCTTCAGCAAGTGTTGGGAAAGCTGGACAGCAGCATGTATATCAATGAAGTTGAAACACTCCTTCACACCATACACAAAAATAAACTCAAAATGGCTTAAAGACTTAAATATAAGACAGACATCATAAATCTCCTAGAAGAAAACACAGGCAAAACATTTTGTAACATAAATCATAACAATGTTTTCTTAGGTCAGTCTACCCAGGTAATAGAAATAAAAGTAAAAATAAACAAATGGGACCTAATCAGACTTACAAGCTTTTGCACAGCAAAGGGAACCATAAACAAAATGAAAAGACAACCTGCAGAATGGGAGAAAATATTTTCAAGTGATTCAACTGACAAGAGCTTAATTTCCAGAGTGTACAAACAGCTCATACAACTCAATAACAAAAAAACAAACAACCTAATCAAAAAAAATGGGCAAAAGACCTAAACAGACATTTCTCCAGGAAGACATACAAATGGCCAAGAGGCACATGAAAAGATGCTCAACATCACTAATTATCAGAGAAATACCAAATCAAAACTACAATGAGATATCATCTCACACCAGTCAGAATGGCCATCATTAAAAAGTCCACAAACAATAAATTCTGGAGAGGGTATGGAGAAAAGTGAACTCTTCTATACTGTTGGTAGGAATGTACATTGGTACAGCCACTATGGAAAACAGTATAGAGATTCCTTAGAAAACTAAAAATAGACTTACTCTAAGATCCAGCAATCCCACTTCCGGGCAGATATCTGGAGAAAACTAATTCGAAAAGAAACATGCACCTCAATGTTCATAGCAACACTTATTACAATTGCCAAGACATGAAGCAACCTAAATGTCCATTGACAGATGAATGGTTAAAGAGTATGTGGTTGAAGAATGGAATACTACTCAGCCACAAAAAGATGAAATAATTGAAATAATGCCATTTGCATCAACATGGATGGACCTAGAGATTATCAGATAAAGACAAATATCACATGATATCACTTATATGTGGAATCTAAAATATAATAAAATGAACTTATTTACAAAACAGAAACAGACTCACAGACATAGAAAACAAACATATGGTTACCAAAGAGGAAGGTGGGGGAATAAATTAGGAGTTTGGGATTTGCAGATATAAACTACCATATATGAAATAAACAAACAATAAGGTCCTACTGTATGGCATCGGGAACTATATTCAATATCTTGTAATTACTTATAATGAAAAAATATCAAAAAATGTACAACTAAATCTCTTTGCTATACACTAGAAACTAAAACAAATTGTATATCAATATACTTCTAATTAATTAATTTAAAATAAAGAGAAAAAAATTTAGACAGCAGAGACGAGGGAAAAGTCAACAGGTGCACTATAAGAGTGTGGAGCCCTGAGAAGTTGAAGCAAATCATGATCTTGATGGGGAAAGCAAGCTAGAAAAGAAAAGCATGGATGTCAGCATGTGGGTAAGAAGGAAATTGAGAGTTGAGGGCTAATGTTTTAATAAATATTGGAAAGCAGTTTTGAGGTAGGTGGAGTGTTAAAGAAAAGAGCAGGTGGAGAAAGAATATCCAGGTAACATGACCATGTGCCTGGGGTCTAAGATCAACAAGAAACCGCTGACCGTCTTCATCCTCAAGCTGAGACGTGTGGGAGAGTCATAGGAGGCAGGAAGAAAAGGACCCATGTCTTGAGAGACAGATCTATGCCAGATGTTGTACTGGACACTAGGCATACTTCATTTAATGCTTTCCCAAACCAAATAAGATAGGTATTATTGTCTCCTTTTTTTCAGAGGTGGAAGCTGAGTCCCATAGAAACAGGCAAACCTGGCCAAATTTTCACAGACAGACAGAGACTAGACTATCTCCTAAATCTCACTACTGTCCTACCATGACTCCTTCAGTGCTTATCATTGTACATTTTATTTTGAGATGCTATTATGTTCAAAGCTCTATTTTAGACACTGAGGATACAGGACATCAGTAAATACAAGAGTTCCTTGTTTTCGAAGAGTCTACGACATCATGAGAAATGTGGTCACAGTCATTCCTCTAGGAGAAACAATGACTTATGCCAAAAGAATTTTTTAAAAGTTGGTAATGTGAGGTCTGTCTTTACTGTGCAGTGGATTATAAGTTATTTTCAAACCTAGTGTAATCCTTTTGCCAAACATGCGAAGAGGGATCACTTTTACCGGTGAATATAGAAGCAACTATATTTAATCACCCTTTTGTTTTTGGATCTTGCACAAGCCCATACAACTTAAAGTTGTGTCTGTTTCTCTTAAAAACAACCTAGCTACAGGCATTATATGTGGTTCTTTAAGAGCCTTACAGGTTTTTTTTTTTATCCCTTTGTGACAGTTTTCTCAGAGTTATGCAAATGGTATGCCAAGTGTAGTAGACTGAAATTTCTTCCATTTTATCTCTGTCCAAATAGAAGTTGCCTCATCTGCATATAACAGTTCCCTTTGCAACTCAGTTGTAGTAGAAAATTGGAATTCGTTTTTATTTGCATTTCCTGGGGATACAGACAAGAGCAGATGCCAATAATGGATGTCATAATTTGCTGCCTTCTCTTTGCTGCCTATAAATCTTTGAATATTTTTCCTACAATAGCAAGTAAAGAGATTCAGCAAGCATAATGGGGAGAGAGGAGATGTAAATCTCAGCAGTGGTGGTGGATTCCAGCTATGAATATTTCAGAAACAAGACACTCTCTTTAAATGAAACAGTAATGGTTTTTAAGACGCTGATAGGCCTGATGTGCTTTTGATTTCATTTAATAACCAAAGCTCCTGACTGCATAACACTAGGTCCTGCTTGGTAGATTCTAAAGAAAGTCTTTTCTGCTCTTCTAATTTCAAATGCTGGCCTTATTGTGGTGTTAATTCTTGATTACCTACACACTATACCAGAGATACACAGGTATGCACAGTTCAAAATTTAAATTATTTATACTTGGTTTGGAAATGACACAGATTCAAAGTCTCTCTCTCTCTCACACTCACATACACACACACTTAGAAACACAGGCATAAAAATATCCACACTCACCCAAATCTACCCCCAAATACCTAGCCTTGAGTCTTTTTCTCTGAACCTTTTTTCAATAGGTTAGGACTCAACTGAGTGATGGTGATTATCTGAGCATGGAAATGAAGAAGAGCACTTTTACACAAAGAATAGAGATTTCAAAATGTAATGCTATTGACCAAATGTCAATTTTGTATTTTTTCCTTAGATCGTATATCTTGCAAATAATAAACTAGGATAATCAAAAATTATCCAATCTCCTCATTTTCTGACTCACTTTGGCCGTTTTTCTACCATTTTACTTTAAAGGCACACCTGTATGTACTACACTGTTTCCAAAATTCTGGAGTCCCTAGCAAGGCTACCTCACTTACACAGTTTTTTCTTTTTAACATCTGCCAAAGTATACAGCCTTCCTATAAGGTGTCTATTATTACTCTAGTGAGATGCTTAAATACCTTAATTAGTGTAAATGTTGTAAACTAGCCCCAGTATACCTCATTAACTAGCTATATTCAGTAATGCTACTGCCAGGAAGAATTGGCAGGCTATAGCTTAAAGGAAATAATCCCCAAAAAAGGAAAAGAAAAAGGAAGAAAGAAAAGAAACGAAATAAAAATAAAAATTAACACCTAGTCGATGAGCTTCTACTGAGTTCAGAAGAATGCTGAGATCAGGTATATTTGATTCTGACCACCAATTTCCTCCAGATTTGAACTCAGTGATCTTGTTGCCTAAATTACCCATCACTCCCTACCTTGGCTACTCCGTTCTCAGTCTAATCGCCTCGTTTCTCTTCCTAACAAGCTAAGTGTCATCTTCGTGACAAAATCTTTTCTAATTCCTCGGCAGAATTTCTCATTCCTCCTGTAACAGGTCTGTTCGTGCCGGGCCCGGACCCCTTGTAGCATGCCCACATACCCAGCCCCCAGCTCCTGCAGGTATTGACTGTTATCAGCTTACGTACAACCCCACTCTGTATGTGAGGATCACCCCCCACCAATAAGAGCCTCCTCGCTCAGAAATATTTGAAATGTTGTTCTCTGTCCCGGGAGCTGGCTGATATGGGGAGACCAGGTAGGGCAACTCAATGTGCCCTTTGTGCTGTGGAATTCACCACAAGATCACTGAGGCTAGACTTCTGCTGTATCTCTGCCCAGCTCCATCCCCTGCGCTGTTGTGCTTTTCTCACCAACTTAAGGTTTCTTCTGAGAGAACCCCCTCATTAAATCATCTGCACAAGAATCCCTGTCTCTGGTTCTACTTCTAGGACACCCAACCCAAGACAGCTGGTACCAGGGGTGATCCTAGAAAGTAGTCTTTATGAATGGGAGGCTGGTGTCAGGTCATTCACCAGCCAGATGACCACAGAGATTTCATTACTGTTGATAGGTAGAGTATTGATCCCTAACCTGCTGTAGCAATACAGCTGCTCAGACTTTAGACTCTGGTGGTCTTGGATGGAATCCAGGAGGATGTCGCTTGTGTAATGTTTCTGATGCTTAAGAATTTCGGGGTAAATAATCACTATAGACATTGTGGTATGTGGTAGCCATTGCTCAGTGCCACTCATGCCTTAAAGAGAGAAAATGGCAGGCTCAGACTCAATCTCCAATTTAAAGTAAACCATACTCCTTTGGCTGCTGTTAAAGAGACCCACACCTTTTCTGGCCAAAATGTAGACAGAGCGGACAGCCAGACACAAGACTTAACTGTGAGGGTGGAAGAAATCAAATTCATAGCCTAGGCGAGTCTGTTAAACCAGTCAGAGCCCTTATAGGAATGGGCCCAGCTGAAGGGGCTTCCTCTCAGTACTGTTCATCTGACTGCTACCCTGGCTGACTGACCTGTCAGCCACAGAAACCAGCACTGAGCCCCTGATCAGTTTAAGCAAATTGGTAGGTGGGTTAATATAGCAACCACGACCTAGCATGGGCGAGGTAACCAGGGATTCGGGTCTGTCAGGAATGAAGGTCTGGATCACTTTCCTGGGCAAGCCACCTGAACCAACAAAAATGCTCTCCATGGCAGAGAGGAGTCTAGAATGGGTGGGTGGAGAAGGGGGATGGTGTGTACTAGTCAAGTGGGGGCTAGTTTGTCTCACTCACCCTCCTCATATAAGTTTCTCCAGAAATTTTGAATAACCCAAATCCTGGAGAAGCTGTGCTGTGATGATGCCAGCTTAACATGAGAAGCAAGTGGGTCTGAACGGTACAAAGAGTGAAATGCGGTAGACCCGGATCCTGTTTCCTGGGGGAGTGCACCCATCCCCCAGCTGCTGTGACTGATGACAGCTACCAGCCTACAGGGATATGCCTGAGAATTGTCCCCGGCCTGCAGGAGCCTCCCCATTTGGAAATGTCTAAGAGCTTAAGCCCTCTCCTTGATTCAAGGTCTAGACTTTTACCTCAAGATGTGGCAACTTTATGATACTTCTCATGACCCAGAGCTTCTTGAAGAATCAGACTGAAGCTAAACTACTGAACTTACATCTTTGCCTAGATTCTTGCTGCCTTCACTGTATTTTAGGTTTCACTTGAATACATTCCCTCAGGAAATCACTTGCATCAGAATCCTTGTCTCTTAGGCTCTGCTTTTAAGAAACCCACCCTCAGAGATTCTCTTTTGTGTTCTCATGGCTCCTTTTACTTTGTATCAAATACCTCCTATCACGTCATGTAATACTTTGCATTGGTCTTCATCACTAACTATGACCTCCAGGAGGAATTTGTCTTGGGTCTCTATTACCTAAAACAATTCCTGACACAGACTACATAAAAGCACATTGAATGGACTGAACAAACTAATAGTCGTTGTTGGAGGGTTTGCCAAATACGGGCTAGACTATGCTTTGGTTCTTTTCATCTTAGTTAGAAAAAAACTTCAAGATACTTACTATGACTGATCAGTGATTTCAGCATATGTACTTCTCAATTGAATGTAATTTCCAAGTAACAGTTAAGTATTTTTCTTCTTTGTTTTTAGCTCTACACCTGAAGGTGGTGAAATTCAGTTGATCAAACTGTGCTGGTCTCAAGAGCTACTACTGCTCACTCTGTAAGAAGAGGAATATACCATACTCCTGCAGCATAGAGGAAACTCTCTAGGTTAAGTAAATTGTTTTTTTACAATTTCTTCTGATGGTAAAATCCCAATAGGCTTTTTCCCATGGGAAATCCTATTAGCTTTTCTTTTGATTTATTTAGGAAACAATGGTTCCTCCCTCTTCCAAAATAGGCATATATATCAAAATGAACATATATATATATATATATATATATACCTCACAACTTCTTTATCCGATTTGATTTGTCAGCAGAGATTTAGGTTGTTTTCATGTCTTGGATATTGTAAATAGTGCTGCTGTGAACATTGGAGTGCATGTATTTTTTTGAATTAGAGTTCCCTCCAGATACATGCCTGCGAGGGGGATTGCTAGATCATATGGTCTATCTATTTTTAGTTTTTTAAGAAAAAGAATATGAAAAGGAATATATGTATGTTTATGTATGACTGAAACATTATGCTGTACACCAGAAATTGACACATTGTAAAATGACTATACTTCAATTAAAAAAAATTAAAAATGAAAAAAAGAACAAACAATGCCGAACAAAAATTTGCAAATTCCCTTCATTTTCCTCCATGCAGATTTATAGATGTCTTTTTGGAAGATCTCAGAGACTGGTTAGCAAAGCTTACTGTATGGGATATTTCGTATTTGCTCCTTCAGATTCATTCCTCATTTTCCACCTAAGACCTAAGAGTCTGACCTGTATGGAGTGCATGAATGGTAGAATTTTTTTTTATCATTAGTGGGGCTACGTATTTTTTCACATATTTATTGAATATGTGTTTTTTCTTAATAATCTATTCATGATCATATTCCATAGGGATGTTCATCTTTTTCTTAATGATTTATAAGAGTTATTTTTATGTTAGGATTATTAACCCATTGTCTTACAGATATGTTGCAACATTTTCCCTAGTTTTCTGTTTATCTTGGAATCTTTTCAAACTGTACATGAATCTTTATTTTTATATTCTTTAATGGTTTATGCATTCTTTAGCTGACTTAGAAATGCCTTATCCATGAAAAATTCTGGTTAAGAGTCAAATAAATGGAGGATCCCTAATAATATTTAGTGGCTATGGATAGTGCTGTTTTAGGGGGTTACTTAAAATAGCCACTAGCTTGGACACTCAAAGACTGAAGAGCATCAGATTTCTTTGATCTGTCTATGTAGAATATATCATATTCATTGATTTTTGTTTTGAAAATTCTGCCCTCTATTTTATTTGGAGCTATCTGGTTACCGAGCTTCCCAGTTATTTTGTGGAGGCTGGAGGCAAGTGTACCCATGGAGTTCCTCAAGCATTTCATTCCCTGATCCAAGGATTATTAGCAGCTTTTCAGGTCACTGAGTAAGTGGCCCAAAGTAACACACCCAGATGTGGAATATGTTGCCTCTAAAATCCAAAGAGGCCCACTAGGAATTGTGTTGCTTTTTTGGTTGTGGGAGAGACCAGATGCCGCAACTTACCCTTCATCCTAGAAGGCATCTCTCCACATGCCCTACAGTACTGGAGCCCTAGAAATTTCACTGAGGTAGAAGGTCCCTGAACTTTTGTCATGTTTGTTTCCCACCCTTCGACACACAGTCTTACCAGGGAGCCTGGAGTAGTCGTTTCTTGCTCACTAGGCCCAGTCAGCATAAGGCCATCAGTGTAATAGACCAGTGTGATTTCTCATGGAAAGGAAATGCAGTCAAGATTCCTACAAACTAACTATGACAGAGGCCTGGAGAGTTGACACCCCTCTGGGATAGGACAGTGAAGGTGTACTGCTGGTCTTGTCAGCTGAAAGTAAAGTGCTTCTTGTGGTCTTTATTGACAGGTATGCAGAAAAGCATTTGACAGATCAATAGCTGCATACCAGGTACCAGGGGAAGTATTAATTTGCTCAAACAATGAAACACTATCTAGTACAGCAGCTGCAACTGGAGTAATTATTCAGTTAAACTTATAGTAATTCACTGTCATTCTCCAAGATCCCTCTGTCTTCTTCAAAAACCAAATGGGGATGTGGTGGGAATCACTACACCTGTATCTTTCAAGTTCTTGACAGTGGTACTAATCTCTGCGTTCTCTACACAAATGTAGTATTGCTTTTGGGTTACTATTTTCCTAGGGAAGACAGTTCTAGTGACTTCCAGTTGGCTATTCCCACCATAATAGCCTTCTCTCCACAGACGGAGAACCAGTGTGGGAATTCTGCCAGCTGTTGAGGATGCTTATTCTGATTATGCATTCTCCAACTGGAGAAATAACCACAGGATGGATTTGGGGCCCCACTGGCCCCACTGTGAGTCAGAGCTGAGCTAAAATTACATCGATCACCTGACCTCCATAAGCCCCTTATGGAGGACCACACTGATGTTTTGGGTCTCCTGGAATCACTGTTAGTTCAGAGCCAATATTCAGTTGTCCCTGAGAGGTCTGATGATTTCCTTTTCCCCAGTGCGCAGTCACCCTGGCAAAAGGCCTTTGGGGGAGGAATGGGATAATGATTAACGTATACATTTCTGGCAGGATACCGGGGTCTTTCCTCAAGAGGGCCTCCCTTGCATTTAAATGGCTCTGGATCTGTAAATTGGCTCGAGTCTGGAAACCGATCAAATAAGAATTTAGTAGGCTTTCTATTATTTCCTATCTAGGAATGCCTTGATCAGCTGGTGAATACCATGAATCTGCTTGAATCAGACTATTCTAATCACTTTTGACTCTGCTGTCCATTGCAGTAACCACATTCACCTTTCTTTTGGCAATTGAGTGCTGCCATTTGACTCCTGCCACCTTGGGATTGTTAGTCCATTGCATGTAGATTTCTCAGTTCAGTGACTGCATATCCCAATGTGAGGTCTGGCCTACAGAGATGAGCAACCAACACAGCTCTTCAAACTGTCAGGGCTCCCCTCACAAATTTCTTCCATGTGCTTGTGGTGAAAGGTGTATCTTCTGGACTCTTCCAGGGTGGGTGTCAGTCATAAGTGATAAATCTGCTCTAACATTCCAGTATCTGTAAGCCTTTGAATTCCTTCTTCTAAATTAAACCAAGGTCCATCCAACATTTCCAACTTGTTCAGTGAAGGCCACCTTTAGGTCCATGTTTTAGCCAACGAAATAACCAACCATGAGATCCCTTTCTGACTCCCCAAGGTGCAAAATTAAATGCAGATTCTCTTCCTAGAGAACCCATACCAATGAATATGGTCCAATCTAACTTTATATTCCTGACACCATTATCCCACATCCTTATTATCCATTCCCACACATGTTCTCCAAATTTCTGTCTGTATAAACTGGAAAATTCAAGTAGGCTTTTTTGGAATATATTGCACATCCTCATGGGTCACAATTTGTACCTTAGGCTTAGGGACCTACTGGAACATAAGTCTAGTTATAGGTCTAAAAGCACAGAGGGTAGAGGAGAATAAGCATTGTCTTACATGGCAACTGCCTCAGAGGAGGCCATTTTATCAGGCATTGCAGCATTAATCTCCTCAAGGGGATGGAGAGGCTGCTTCCACTGGGGCTGGAAAGGCCTCTTCCAGTGTAGGTAGAGAGGCTGCTTCCATTGGCAACATGATTCGTCAGAATTTAGGGGCTCAGTGTCCCTAGCTCCATCAAAGTCTTCTCATGTGTCCCCATTCCACTTTTTAGGATCCCAGTTCCTTCCCAGTCAATGCTCTCACTTTAATAGTATGATATTCTACCAGATTAGGAGCTCAACGTATATTGTAATTCAGCCAGCTGCAGGTTGAGATTCTGTATTTGATTTTCAGCATTTTCAGCCCTGCAGCTACAGGAGATACGTGTGCTCTTCAGAGCAGACATAGAAGCTTTCAGGTCATTATGTGGCATTGAATGGGGAATTTGAATCCCTGAGCTCATCCTTTTCTTTCCCCACTTTTTCCACCAACATTACGAGCAATGAGTCAACCTCCTTATACTTGTTAGTTTGACAGAAATGTTTAAATGTATCATCTACACAATCACTCAGATCCTTGCTTCCTTTAAGTGGTTGTTAGGAGTCCCAAGGGTGACATTTTGCTTATCTCTATTGCCAGATCATGCCTGATCATGAACTATCAGTGCTCTCTTTACCACTGAAAATAGAGTCATTAACATCTTTAAATCTAATCAGATTAGAAAGCCAATTCCAGAAATATGATCAATAATATTGTAATAACTTTGTAAAGGGAAGATGGTTACTAGATTTATCATGGTGATCATTTTATAATGTATGCAAATGTCAAATCACTATGTAGTACACTGGAAACTAACATAATATTTTACACTAACTATATTTCAACTAAAAGTTTTTTAAATAAAAAAGAAAATGAGCATCTTTAAAGCAAACATACAAGTGCTTTTTAAATTCCTTTAAACAACAATGGATTTATACTATATGATGCATTTGTAACTAGCTTTTTTAATAACAAAATTTGGAGGCTTTGTATATCAGCATATGTAAATCTACCTAATCTTTTTTTTTATTGCTGTAAAATATTCTATTATATGCATTTTTTACAGTATTGTATTACTTTCTTAGACTTTTTATTCCTTCCTCTATTAATTTTAATCAATTTAAACATACTTATTTTTCAATGTGTTTCAATCTTATTACCTAAAACTCCTGGGGTCTTATTCTGCTGTTTGCCTTTTCTATGGATGCAAATTTTTGGTATAGACATTTTTTTCCTACCTAGGTCCCAGGTCAACTCAACAAAGTTTCTTTCATTTCACTTTGCTGGTAGACAAATTTTTTCCTAGCTACCCTTTCCCTGAGAGCATAACCCTTCATGTGTCCTGGATATATACATGTGTCTATGAGGGAAGAGTTTGCCAGTCCAACTCCCCAACTCAAGCAGTTACAATACTTTGGTTTTTGGTCCTTACTGTTCATTAAGTTCCTTTTGAATAACAGGAACCCCTTCAAGCTGCCAAACTGTTAGCATCAGTTCACTAATCTGGTTTTCAGTTTTCTCTTTGCTTTTAGCCCCTGGGGTTTTACAGCTTCTCTATGAATCTGCATTTTCAACAGTGCTTGTTATGTTATAATCTCATATTTATAGGTGTTTGCAGTTGAAGATTTCCTGGGTCTCTAATAATCTGTAGTATTGCTAGACACAGAATTCCTCCTGTTTTGTTACCTAGCCTTGGAAATGTCTGGGTACTGCCTGTCTTTGAAACTCTCTAATTCTGAACATCTCTTGTCTTCATGTGTTCTCATTGATATGTTTAAGTAAAGACGGGGCGGGGGGTAGGGTATAGCTCAGTGATAGAGCTCATTCTTAGCATGTATGAGGTCCTGAGTTCAGTACCTCCATTAAAAATAAATAAATAATCCTAATCACCCCCCCCCCAAAAACCTAATGAAGTAAAGGAGTACTAATTTTAAGTCTGAAACTTTGACATGGGTTAGTGATCCCCTTGTTTGAATTTTAAAGTGAAAGTGAATATGCTTAATGGACAATGCGAAGGACATATCTGACAACTATGTTTATTCTTCCTCATCTGCCTTCCCTTCTGTCACATGACAAAAGCTAAAAGGGGCATTCTTGTTTCAATTTCAAGTCCAATGTCTATTTTATAATTACATTTGAGATAGTGCAAGGTGATAGAAATAATAGTGACTAGAGTGAAACAATCTGAATCATAGTTTAAGTTCTACCACTAAATTGTATGACCTTGAGTTAAATTATTCTACCTCCTGGTGCCAATATTAATCTATATGAATCCTTCAGGCTCTGTCTATGATCATGTAATTCTAGAGCTTATTACTTCTAAGAATTACTTCTAGCCACCATAAGTATCGAATGAATAAAAGCTAGGGGGTTTTGTGTCTTCAAGTTTTTAAAGTTATAATATTTAAAATCATTCATAAAAACTGAATTAAAAGGTAGCTTTTAATGTCTGCGTTTATCCCATAAATCAGGAGAAAGGGGTCGTTAGATACATTATATTAAAATTATCTAGGGTTAAAAAAAATAGACTGACATGATTTGAATGGGAAAAGTCTAGGTTACATGTAGGGCTGGAGCTAATGATTCTGACTCAGAGCAGAGGTGAAGGAATTATAGTCACAAACCATGTAATTAAACGACTAACTATTGTGTTTCATTCTTTGTAGTAATTTGACTTCTCAGCCATAGCTTCAGCTTATCCCATGTTCCTCCCCATTTACTCTTACCACTATGCAGACAATCCACTGAAGCCCAGAAATAAACAGACGGCCCTAGAGAAGTTCTCAGAATCCTGGCTCCCTTGATCCTAAAAGCTACTTGCAGTAGTTAGGAATTACATACGTCTGTTTCTATGGCCAGAGCACTCCCTTTAATAAAAATTCTGGGAAGGAGATTTGTAAGTCTTTTTGCTCATGGCCTTTTGGTACTTTAAACATGTCAGAGGTGAATCTCACTTTCCATTTTGCCTACTCAAATTTCTATGGGTTCATTCTGTACTTTCATCAGTGATTAATGAGATTTAATTTTCTTTAACAGTAGTAAAGGACCTCAAAACCTGTGATGTGGTTTCCTCAAATAGTACTGATAGCATTTTCTAGACTCACTCTCTGGAGGCTTGAGTTGCTAGGAGGGAAATGTACCTCCCATAGACTTCCAGTAGATGGCAGGTACAGTACTTCCAACCTCTCACAACATGAAAAGAATCTAAAGGCTCAATGCATAAATATAGATTGTTACTGTGTTTTAAATCTCAAGAGCAATACAAAAGAAGGAGTAAAACTTTTGTTTATGGATCTAGTATCATATTATCATATAAGTATCTTCTTATTTTTGTCTTCTCTAAAAATACAATGCAACAAATGAAAATATGTCTTTATCAGGGAATGCCTGCAATTCCAGATTACAAATGAAGCATTTAGTTGTTGAATAATATAATCACCATGTTATAGTTGTTAATTAAAGTGCTTAACGAACAAAGATACATTTAGCAATTTTTAAATATAAATTTTGGAGGATGAAAAACTATTGTTTTTTAGTAATTATAGTTTAATAGCCTTCCATTTACACTTTATTCACTTTTTTTTTGCAGATTCATAGATGGCAGAAGTACAGGTATAGATATAGATAAATACATTCATATGTACATACACACATAGAAAGACATTTCTCAATTCGTTCCCTTTGTTTTCTTTGACTAATTAATCCCATAGTGTTTCCTTCAGTTAACTATAGAAATGAATTGCTACAGTGTATTTGGAAAGAAATTCCTCTCTGAAATTAAGAAACAAAGGAATGCTTAGTCTGGCCCCTTGTAGATAGGAAATGAGCACTGGGCCAAACCACACATCATCTGATTAGTAAGACAGATGTTTGTTCTGAGATGGTTGACTGTGAAATCTGCAAAATATTCCATTACACATTCAAATATGCACTTTCATGAAATATATGTCCAGGTGTGACACATCTAAGGTTCCTAGGACTTCAGGAAATGTTTTTTTTTTTCTTATTAACTCAGTAAAGTACTTCCAAAGGATTTAAAAATAGTTTTAGTTTCAACATATACTTTGAATTCCTGATAAATTTATCATACTTGTGTCATACAGAAGATGTTCAGTGTGGCTTATTTGAATGAAACTTGGACAAAATAGACTTTGGGCTATTTACATGATGTTCCCAACTTTAATAGTGTATGTTTTACTTCTTTTCTTTATTTTTTGTCCTTCCCCTTAAATTGTAAGCAGAGTTTTAAAATTTTATTTTATGATCTTATTCATTACTGAATTCACAGTGTTTAGAACAATGCATGACATATAGTGGATGCTGAGTACATACGTCTGTAAGTGTTGACTAACTGAATGAATGGATTTACTTTATATGGTTAGGTTGCAGAAGAGAAGAAAATAATGAACAGTAGTTAGTCATTGAATGTTAGATTGGTTCAGTTTCCATTCTCTCTCTCCTGTCTACTAGCACACAAGAAACTTTGGAGTCATCTTTGACTCTTTAATTTTTTTTCATCACACTGGACTAGACATCATTATTTTCAAAATCTTGTCTTCTCAATGTGTGGTCCACAGTTTAGCCACATAGGTATTACCTGGGAGATTGTTCAAAATTCAGAATTCTGGGCCTTAGCCCAGAACTATTGAATAAGAATTTGCATTTTAGAAGATTCCCAGGCAATTCATGGACATGATAGACTCTGAGAAGCACTGATCTAAGTCACTGTGTTTCTTCTTCCACGTGTCCTAGGTTTTTTGCTTCTCTCTAATCCCCATAAGAATGAAAACATCTTCCAAGTTATTTAGTTCACTTGCCTCTGAACTGTACAGCATACCACAACCAGATTTAACTTTTTAAACAAAGATTTACTCATATTACATTTCTGCTTGAGGATCTACAACTCCCCTTTTTACCTAGTTATGGGAAGTGCAGTAATTCCTCACTCTGGAATTCAAGCCTCTCCATCATCCGACTCCACCCTCCTGACCCAAACACAAATTTACTCTTTAGTTGGATTTCTGCAGATTCTACCATCATTCTTGTCTACTTTGTCTCTTAGTTTCAAACACACTTTTATTTAACCAAACTTTTTATTTAACCAAACCTTGCTCATCGTTCAACGTTTGACACAAAGAATTACTCCTCCAAGATCCTCTCTCATTGCTAGAGCCCGTATGGACTTCTCTGTTGTCTACTGCACATAATTATGCCACATAACATTTATTGTGGAATATGCTGCATGATTTTAGAGAGTTTTGTTATAATTGAAGGTCTTGTTTCCTCAGTAAGATTTTAAGTTCATCAAAAGCAGAAATGTTATCTTTTTATTTCTTTGGTATTACTCCTAAATGATTCAGAAACTTAAGTAAATACTTAGGTTCCATTTTAAACTAGTCAACTTTTAGGACTCTCTGGGTTTCCAGTAACACAAAGCAAAAGCCAGCTAGTTTAAGCATAAAGAAATATCTCACAGAATAAAAGGACAGAAGTTCAGTAGAACCTTGAAAGGTACAGGAACTAGAGCGTGAAAGCTGTGCAGAATTCCTTCGCCACTCAGATCCCTTTTCTGTCTGCCTGGTCTGTTAATTTACACACATCTGCTTCATTCTTTTCTCTTTCTCTCTGTGTACTGCTTGTCTCTGCTTCTGTGATCTGCATGGAAGGCAGATCACGCTCACCAGTAGGCTCTAACTTTGAGACTATGTATTTCAGGGCTCAAAGAATTGAGTCAGGCTCCTCTCACCCCAATCTCAAATTCCTAATTAGTCCAGCATAGACTCATCCAGTCAACCAATGTCAGAAAGGGAAATCATTGCTACCAGGGCTTCTGTGCTTTTGTGATAAACAGCTAATATGGGAAGAGGAGAATCATTACTTCAGAAATGATTCCAAGTGAAATGATTCCAAGTGTGTACATTATAACCAGCTAAAGTAGAATCTTAGCCCATGTCTATTTAGGTAAGAAGAGAATAAAGCTTTTATCCCCCAGCAAGTACAGAAAGTATAATTAGTTCAACAGCACAGCTTACTTGTTTCTCAAAATCTTCAGTGATAGCTTTTGTTTAATCATTTGATCAGAAGGTAGATGTTTCACTTTCTACTTCATCAGGGCCATAGCAAAAGAGTTTTCCAGGAGTTATCTTGCTATCCTGCTTTCATTCAGGAATGGCTATATTTTATTAAAACCTCTCTAGGGTTAAAAATATTTCAGCTCCTGTTAAGAATCTATCATACAATTCCAATAATACTAAATATACGCTTCTGCTACTTGAAAAAACAGGTGGCAGGAATAGTTCTGTTCACAAAAAATGATGCAGGATTTTTAAAGCAATTATATGTGAACTCTGTTCTTTCTGACTTAGACACACACACACACACACACACGCACACACACAGACACACACAGACTGAGGTCATTGAATGTATATGAAAAAGAAACAAGAACAGAGATAAATCCTTAAATAAGTACTTATTTATAAACTAAAAAAAATAACTATGACTTGAAACTGTAGTCAAAAGAAATATTTGGAGATGATGAAAATGTTCTAAATTTAGTTAGAGGATGGTGATGTTTGTATAACTGTAAATATATCAAAAACACTGAGTTGTATGCTTTAAATGTATAAACTTTACAACATAAAATTATATCTCAATAAAGCTATTAAAATACACTATTTATGATTGAAAAACTAAATTTAAAGAAACCTAAAAAGCACAGGTATAGTGTTGTTTGGATTGATATTTAGACACTAAAATGTCACTTGGCATGTGTAACTCATCATTTTGATAATATTATGAAATTACAAGCAAAATTGTGGAGTTGGTCTTAGGTTATTGAGTGAGAAAGGTGAATTATTATATAAAAGCTACTGATATGGGAAAATTATAGCTGTGTCATTGTAATGGGTGGTAAAAATGAAGCAATTCATTTGTAGCAAATGGCTAGTAGTTTTCGTTAAAGTGGTATATGAATGAAGCTAACTATGAGGTTGAGGAACAGTAGGCTTTTACTACCTGGATACTCCCTTATCAGTCAAATATTAGGGAACATTGAGCTAATCATAAAAACAAGCTAATCAAGGAGAATTATATGTAGGGATTTTGTGTATGAATTATCCTGAATGACCAGCTACCTTGAATTTGGTTGACTGATTATTCAGTTTTTCATTTCACTCTGCTCACATAGTCTCAACTTGGTTGAAGAATCGGTGCTCATAGACTAAGCAAAAAGACCTTAACATTGACACTTGCTTAACGCTTCAGTGAAGCTCTAACAAGACTGTTTCACTGGGTCTCTCTCTGGATCATTAAACAGATCATATAACCTTTAATTCCAGTTATCAGTGTAGGCAAATGAAAAATCTTGAAGACAAATGTAAAAGAAAATAATGTCACTTACTGTCCTGCAATATAGCTTCTAGTTGACATTATAGTTGTGCCTGTTCTCATGCCATGTTCTTCAACTTGGTAAATAGATTTTCTGTTTTCTCATTGTTCATTAGAAGGAATCCTGGGTTTAGAGATTTCCTCTGCCTTATGACAGCATAACCCCTAATTGTCACCCACTACTGCTTTCCCAACAGATTCCTCTACATTTTTCTTCTTCCCTCTATCACTTTGTAGAGCAAGTCATATTTTACTTGTAGGCCACAGCCTGGATTTTTAACATGTCTACTTTATCAGTTTCTGTTGATCATTCTATCTGTCTGTCTTTGTTCCTTCAGTGGCCAACTCTCTACCCTCACTGACTATAAAAGCCAAATTCCTCTGTGATTAGAGAAAAATGTGATGCCTGTAAATTTATTTAAAAATGGTATTTATTTAGCTATTTTTTATGGTCGCTTTATTTTGATTTTATTTTTTTTCTTGACAGAAGGTAGATAATTAGGTTTATGTATTTGTTTATTTTTTAATGGAGGTTCTGGGGATTGAACCCAGGACCTTACCTCATGCATACTAAGCACCCACTCTACCACTGAGATATACCCTCCCCCACCCCAGTAGCTTTATTTTTAATTGTTCAAAACTAGAACAAAAATAAAGAACCCAATAAAACAGAGAAATGAATTGTGTTATAGTCATACAGTGGAATACTATATAGCAATGAAAAAGAATGTATGACTTTTACACACAAGATCATTAAATGTATAGGCATAATATTAAGTGAAAGAATGATTCCATTTACATAAAGTTTTAAAAGAGTCAAAACTAATCTCTGAAGACAGTAGTAAAATAGGTATTCTCTTTTTCTGTTGGGTAATAAGGGCAAATAGACATGAGGAGTTGCTGTTAATATTCTATGTCTTGATCTGGGTAGAGGTTTCACAGATGTATTCACTTTGTAAAAATCATTGAGCTATACACTTTACTTAATATTTATGCATTCTGTGAGTATTATATTTCTTTTTTCCACTTATTCTCTTTACCCATACAAATAATAATGTTATTTTATTTTTATCGTGATGGGCCACAGAACTGTGGTTTCAAGTAACTTTTTAGTGTTAAATTTAAATTTCCTTTTTTTTTAAATCTTTTGACCCCCTTCACTCATTTCTCCCACCTCCCTCTACCCCCATCTCCTCCTGGCAACCACCAGTCTGTTCTCTGTATCTATGAACTTGGTTTGTTTGTCTGTTTGTTTCAGGTTCCACATATAAGAGAGCTCATATGGTATTTGTCTTACTACACACCTAGACCAGTGCTCAGGAAACAAAGTTAAATTTGTTTCAACCCTTAAGAAGTTCACAGTTTAATTGGAGGAGACACTTACAACCAGATAATATGAAAATATGTGTCACAGCTCCTGGCTCCCAATCCCATGACTCTCTGTATCTTCCTTATCCCTTTAGATGTGAAAGGACAAGCAAATATTTCTTGCCTTTAAGCACTGTCAGTAAAAAAGCATAAAATCCCAGATAATGGGAATATTACCACATGAGAAAATTCCTTAATCATCTAAAAGAGCTTAGCATTTATAGCTATCCAAAGCAACTAATCAGACATTTTATCCTCTGAAAATGCAAGTGGTTTGTGGGGGTGGTGTGGAGGGATAAATTGGGAGTGCGAGATTAGCAGGCTCTAACTACTTATGTAAAATAAACAACAAGGACCTACTGTATAGCACAGGGAATTATATTCAATACCTCATAGTACCTATAATGGAAAAGAATACGAAAAGAAACATATATATATGTTTAAGTGAATCACTATACTGTACACTGGAAATTAACAATATTATAAATGGACTATACTTCAATAAAAGAAGAAAAAAAGAAAAAGCAAGTGGTAAAGAGAGTTATAAAACACTACTTCCAAGAACTGTGTCAGAATTAAAATTAATATCCCCCCAAGTTTGGAATAAACAGTTACTATAGTATGTATACGTATACATATACGTAAATACATATCGATGTTATAAGTAACAGTAAAACAATTTTTAACTCAACTGTATGAATTTTAAAGGTAAATTTGGGGCACAAAAATCACATAGATGTAGTTTTTTAGGCATTTAAGTAATCTCTTTTATCTGTCTGCATTATCATTGTTTGCAAATGCATTGCCTGTGGCTAGTCTTCAAAAGCCTGAGCATGAAACCTAGGTAATTTGGGAGAATTCTCCTTTTTCATTCAGTAAACTATTCTAGGCCTCCAACCTGGTGGCAAGATTCCCTTCACCCTCTGACTAGTCATCTTTTACAATACAACCCAGCAGCCAAGATTGCCCCAGACAGATTCACTCTATCATTTTGAAAAGGAAAATGCCCAAGTCTGCAGGAATCACTGCAAGGATAACAGTCATCAAAGAAATTTAGCTGTATTTCTGCAGTTACAAGCTGTGTGACCTTGGGTAACCCAATATATTTCTTTGGGCCTGTGGTTTATTGCCTTTAAAATGAACAGTGTGGTTCTACTGTAAATAAAAATGCCAATTTTAAAAAGTAGGTAACAAAAATAATTTTTAAATGTAATTTTAATACCCTTGTTTCATATAGGCCCTCTGGACACACAAGTTCACATCATTTTTTTGTTACTGGGTTTGTTGGAAGTTTAGTGTGTCCTGATCACAAGAGCTTTTTCCAGACTCTTTTAAGAGTTAGGGTTTTCTCTAATATTTTGCTTACTTATTAATTAATTCAATTATACAGTACATGATTTTCTATTATGCGCTTTCTAGAGTTTCTACAGAATTTAGCTTGTAAATGTAGACAACTAGGGGAAAAAAATGAATGATTGAATAGAAAACATTATATCCTAACTTTCAAGAAACTGGCACATAAGGTGGAAGTACTTCTGCTCCCGCCTTCCCCTCTCTGTGCACTAGGACATTGTGCTTCTGTTCTCTCTGACCAGACTTTGCCCACCCACACAGCACCTCTGTGGGAACTAGAACACACTCCTTCCCCAAAGGAAAAAGCATTTATGCCAGTATATTTTGTCATTTGTCAATAACAAAAGTTGTAACAAATTGGATTGTTACCCCAATTAGATTTTTTTTACAAACGGATTATTAGTATTAAATATGTGTTATTAAATATAATTACATATGAACCATATCTCAATGAAAGTACTTGTAGATTTAAACTGGAAACCCAACATATGTTCTGGTAGAGTAAATGTAGATGAGGTTAACTGTAAAATGAAACATTAGAATTATCTAGAGTATACCATCAGACAGTTTTGTTAAAATGTAAAGGCATGCCCCCCCCAACTAGTACATCTATCAGAAAAGAAACTCCTCTTGTAGAAGTAAAGGTTACTAAAATGTTGCTAGATCAACAAGAGTTTTCTTGAATTCACACCACCTTTGTAAGTCAAAATGGAACAATCAAGACTGACTATAGGAAGAAGACTAATAATTTCATTTATTTACTATAATAAATGCCAGAAAATTGCCATAAGTATACAAATTGCCCATCACTGAATTCAACAATTATAATGAAGACATGCAGAAGTGAAAAATAATAAAAATGTGAATTATGACCCTTTGATGTGATGCTTTTGTGCAGTGTACAGCCTGAACAAGTGTGACTCAGTAGCTTTCATATGCAATCCCCTCTGTTGGGATGCCATGGCAACCTTTATAATTCTGACACAAACTTCTATTTACTTTTTGGCAGACGAGTCAAATTGAACTGATCTAGTAGTATATTCTGGAACTTTCTCCTCCTGATTGGTTGAAGATTCTCTAGGCTCCCACAACACATGGTTTATTTTGTATTGCAAAACACTCATCAGGTTGTCTTATGATACATCAGTAGTGTGTTAGTAAACAAGCTCCCTGGAGGGTGTGGAGGAGCCCTGATTAGTAGCAATTGTCAATTTTCATGGTATAAGTACTCCCACCGTGGCCAATTTGAAGCTATCAATGGTTTAACAACTGGCTGGCAAAGAGTCCCAAATGCTTAACAGTTGGCTCTTATGAGCCTGTATCAGCCGGCTTCAGCACATCAGTGGATATCATTGTTTTATATATGTCTCCCCTACTGGATTGTGAATTCTTCAAAGCCAGGAATCCTGTATTGTTTATCTGTGTATCCCTACAAGCTAACATGATGCTTGGTACAAGACAGGTGCTTAATAAATATACTGAGATATTAGTTTATAACTGTTTTCTATCTGGAGTTCTCATTTTTTACTCCACAGTTCAAGCAGTGGGCTTTGAGTTCACTGATTCAGAGAATATGCTATAAGGTTAAAAAAAAAAAAGACATAATTGCATATGTCTGGTTTTTGTAAACAAAAAGCCTAAGCCCCAGAGAGGGGAAAGTATTTAGAGTATAGATCAATTTTAAGACATTGTACCTGGTTAAATTTCATAAACATTTCTGTGTGCTCCAATTACTGGGTACAATTGTTAATTGTGTTGTTCAAATTTTCTGTATCCTCAGCATTGTTTTTTGCTTTGATTTATCAATTATTGGTGGAGGTGGTGTAAAGTCTTCATCACAGAGACTGGATTTGCCAGTTTCTCCTGAAGGTTTTATCACTTTTAAATAACATTTTTTCAGTTGTATAATATATGTACAGAAAAGTGCACTTATTGTTCATATCAAGCCGTAGTGTTCAGCCTGATGAATTATGGCAAAGTGAATACACCCAGGTCAGGAATCCCAGAAGTCCCCCTTAGGCCACTCCTTATCACTAACCCATCCTCTTTCCCAAACCACTATGCAGACTTATGATATCACAAGTTAGTTCCATCCATCTTAGAGAGTCATATAAATGGAATCATATGGTATACATATATACATATATATACACACACACACTTTTTTATAGACTTAATTTTTCAATCAGTGTTAGATTTGTGAGATTTGTTAATGCTGTTTCAGGTAACATTATTTTGTTAATTTTCATCATGGTGTCGTATTTCCTTATATGAATATACTATAATTTATTCATTCTACTGTTGACAAGCATTTAGGTTTTTTCCAGTTCGAGACAATTAAGAAAAATGTTTGTCTTTTTGGAACACATTTCTAAGCACTTTTGCTGAATATATATCTCGAAGTGAAATTGCTGGTAAAACGGCATACATATGTTCAACTATAGTGGATAATGCCAAGCAGTTTCCCAAAGTGGTTATACCAATTTACAATCCTACCTGCAGTATAATGAGAGTTTACATTGTTTTACATCCTTAGAGATGCTTGATATTTTCAGCCTTTTTGATTGAGTCATTCTAGGATTATGTAGTATTCTTTCATTGTGTTTTTTAATTAATTTTTTTGAGATAATTGTAGATTCATATGTAATCGTAAGAACTTATGTGGAAAGATCCTGTGTTCTCTTTGCCCAGTTTTCTCTAATGGTAACAATCTTCTAAAACTATAATGCTATATCACAATCAGGGTATTAACACTGATGCAGTCAAGATAAAGAACATTCCCATCGCTATAAGGGAATTCCCATCATTACTCATTTTGCACTTTTAGAGCCATATCTCATTCATTCCTATCCCCTACTTCCTCCTTAACCTCTTGCAACTACTAATCTGTTCTCTATTTCTATAATATATATCATTTTAAAAATGTTATATAAATAGAATTATACAGTATATGCTCTTTAGAGACTAGCATTTTTACCCTAATTGTCTAGAGATTCATCCAGATTGTTGTACATTTCAAATTTATTCCTTTTGGTGGATGAATAATAGTTCATAGTACAGATGTACCACAGTTTGTTTAACCATTCGCTCACTGAAGGATATCTGAGTTTCCAGTTTTTGGCTATTACAAATAAAGCTCCTGTAAATAGTCATGTATAAGTTTTTGTGTGAATATAAGTTTTCATTTCTCCAGGATAAATGCCTAGGAGTGCAACTGTTGAGTTGTATGATAGTTGCATTTTTAGTTTTTTAAGGAATCAACAAATTGTTTTCTAGAGTGACTTTACCAATTTATATTTCCAGCAATGTGTGGGTGATCCACTTTCTTCACTTCCTTGCTGTCATTTCTTGTTATTATTATTTTTAATCTTTTTGATTTGTGGGTAATGATATATCACTGTGGTTTTATTTTGCATTAATCATAATGGTAATGATGTTAAACACTTTTCTTCTGCTTATTTGCCACCTGTTTATAAAACAAAACAAAAAAATTAAGGAAGTTCATTGTCTCGTACTAGATCATGCTTCTAATAATTGTCAGAGCTGGGATTTCCATTCAAGGAATTTGACTGTAGAGCTTATACCCTTACCACCACGTTATAAGATCTCATCAGTCATTGCTTATTTCAGAGATACCAGTGGACTGTGGTGGGAAATACCAGTGGCCACAGAGAGTGCTACAAAATGCCCTGTAACTCTGGGCACATACAGGATGGCAGGCATAGAAAGGAAGAACGGGAAATACAGCCTTATCAATTTGCCAACAACATTAAATTATAAGATTCCCCAAAAACTAGCTAAGAAGAAAAGGATTAAAGGTGACTTTTAAAGACTTATTTTCCACTCTAAAATTTAAAAAAAGAGAGAGGTGGATGATTCCAGAGGTGCTAGCTCAGGCTTTAGTACTTAGATGGACTCTTACCCAGTTAAAAGTCCTGTCTGGCAATTTTCTGGCTTGATGGGAAGCCTGGTGGAGCAGCCAGAGACCTTCCAAAGCTGATTCAAGGCAGAGGGATCCATGGGTTTCTCTAAATCGGTAAACAAGAAATTTGTTTCCCACGGTGTGGCTTGGGGCACAAATGGAGAAACCAGGACCAAAGGGAGAATTCCTGCTGAGAACACTGCTCATCTGATGGGATAATGTTTCAAAGATTTAGAGAAGTGTAAACACTCCTCTTTTGTCTTGATTATGGAGAAGATGGACATTTATGATCAGCACCTCTCTTCAGAAGACTACAGGGCTGCAGCCATGGGTATGTTGGTTTGTGGACAGACTCTAGTTGCAGTTTCTGATCTGCTGTTAGAGTGGCAGTTATAGTCCTCAGAACTCTATTTGCAACAAAGGGGCAGGTCTTATAGTCTAGAGATGGAGGCAGAGGATGTTACCTGATGAAATGTGAAATTTCTTTGCAGAAACGTGAAGAATTTATAGAAAAATGTGTCAGGATGGTTTTGTTCCTGACATTTATGTATATTTCCTGTCCTGGTATTTCCTCTTTACTGTTAATCTCATCAAGACAGGTAAAAGATAATCTTCATAGCCTCAGAGAAGGGATGTGAGTGGTTTTAGGGAGTACATTAAATAGCTAGGACAGAAACCTGACAGGACAAAAAAATGCTAGAGACTAGAAAAAGTTTCTTGGATCAGAGAGATGGGAGGTGAACAGGAGGTTACTTTGACGGGCTTTCTGAGAGTATGTCTGAAGACAGACAGGACTCCGGGCAGCCTCACATAAGGAGCCCCAGGTTCCAAGAGTGGCACAGAAGCTAAAGGGGGTTCCTGGACCTTAATGCCTTGCTGACTGGGTCAGTGAGCATCTTAGCAGTAACCTGTGTGTCCCTCTCCTCTGCCTTGTTGCCGCATCACCTCTCTGGGACATAACATACCCCTAGAGAGGACTGATGAGACAGATGCTAGGATTTCCAAACACAGCCCAGCACGACAGAGCTTAGAGAGTCAAGTTTTATTTCTTGGACTTCTGAGTGTGCAGTCTGAGGTGCATTAACTATTACATTCTATTCTACCATACCTAAAAATATTAACATATTGTATCTTAAAATGTGTTTTTAGGGTACAGATGGGGTTTCCTCGATTAAACAGTTCTATGGAATATTGTTCAAACTGTTCCGTGGTTATTCCTATCGTTCATGAAGCAAGGAGTTGTTAGGCGATCTGTGCTGCAATTGATTGGGGTCCAGCAGAACAACAAAGTACTAAATGGCCACAGTCTAAGTTCAGAGAAAACCAGCTCTCAGGGCTAACCACCTTTCCAAAGGCATAGCAATAGATGGCTCTCAGCAGAACCAGGGAAAATGGGCCAGGACTTACCCCTTCTCCAAGTTACCAGTTCCCATGGAAGACTGAAACTCAAGAGTTGGCATCAGTATGTGGGTGCGATTGGAGCTTTAGCCTTGCAGGGGACTGTCACAACATAGCACAGAGAAGCACGTGCTGCAGAGGAATGCAATATGATGTCGCCAGCTACCAGCCAGCACAAAGATATAACTCAGTCTCATGGGCCACCAAAGCCAGGGGCTCCTAGGAGTGAGTCTGTCAATAGGGGAGCCTCCTGGGGCCACCACCTGCTTTTATGAAGATGACGAGAATAAGCTAGAACAAGAGTTATAGCCACTTGCCAAGACAGTCTATTAAGCAGCTGTTAGTATTTGCCTTCTGTTTTTGCCCCATCAGCAGGGGAACAAACATTGTTATGAGGAAGGAAAGTAAAAAGTAAAAAAGGCAGAGTATGTTTTTAAAACAAAAAACAAAAAACTTCATGGTCAAAGACATTTGGGAGACATCATATTAAACAAACTGAAGTTCTTTATTGCATTGCTTCTTGGCACATTTAATACCATGAAATCTTAAGAAGGAAAATACTATGCACAATGTACCCAAACTCATTTAGCCACCTACTCCTTTTTTCACTGCATGGACTAAAGTTCTCATGAACTGTGAGCACCTTTTGAGAGATACTAGGTTGTTTGTACACAATCAGCAGTGGGCTTGTGCGGGGGAGTCACAAAATACACAGGAAATGCCCAAGTTCATTCTTAACCGTGATTCAGTAAATCCCATATTGCTTTAAAAAATAACTAAACAAGTATTTTTCTCTTCATAGCTGCAATGGTAGTAAGTATCAAAAGGTTGCAAGTCCTTTCATCTGTGTATAGGCTACAAATATTTTAGGTCTTCAGTAGGTTATCAAGTGTTTAAATGACCCTGTTTTCCAGAACAAAACATTCTGGAGAAATACTTCTTTCTGAGCCTTTGGCTGCTGTAGAACAAGATAAACAGGTTTTGTTGAAAGAGAAAAAAGTTACCTTTTATTTCAAGAAGTAAACATGTTATTCAGAAAAAAATACATTTGTCATAAAAATGTCTATTTAAGTATATTCTGAACTTCAATTTTACAAGTGTATTCACATTTCCATTTACTTCCCAATGGCTTTTTCACCTCCTCTGTGAAACATTTATTTTTTAAGATTAATTTTTTTAATCTTAACAGTCATTCCTAACATACTTAATCTCACACACACACACACACACACCCTTTTATATCTACCTTTCTTTAAAAATACATACAAGGTCATTTCTCACCATCAAATAATTTCCTGAGAAGAATCAATTGTGTTCAGTCATGTTCTGGCCTGGGAGATCATGGAATTAAAAGTGACTATTGATTACTGAATTCCTGAGAAAGGAGAGTTCCTCAGTGGAAAGTCTCCCGCCTAAACTGTTGTTAAGACACCTGAAGTGCAACTTTGTTGGAAAAACTTGAAGTCAGGCTGCAATCATTACTTTGTTCTCATTTCCTAAATTCTGGAATCCCATGGAGGTGAAATTATGTAAAGCACACTTTTCAATCACGTGCACTTCACTCCTTGTCCCCATCAAAATACACAAAACTCTTCTCAAGGAAGGGAGTAATTGTTGGAAGAACAAGTCTTCTGGTCCCCAAAGTCAAATTAATTTTTACCAGTGAGTGACATGGAGCTCTGAAAAATGTCGGTGTAATTTTAGTAAGCAGGATTGGGAACCGAACAGTTACCCAGAACGATAAACAAATCGTGCCATACACATTGTATGTTTTAACCTGACTTTCAGATAAAAATATCAGAGAACAAGGTGAGAGAATGTGCAGTGCAATGTATGAGATAGTTGTCAAGCATCACAGTTTGTCTTGGGGCAACCTCTCCTGTGTAACACCTCTGTTTCTCCTGATAGTCTCAGCTTCTAAGCCGTCTGAATAAACGTACATATTCAACACACAGGAAAGGGCAGGATTTCAGACACAGGGACAACCTTCCAGCTGTTTCTCAATCACAGCTTAAATACACACAAGGCCTGATCTAGTGATGGGAAGAGAAATGGGTTACACATCTTGTTCATCAATTGTTATTTCTTGTGCTTTTCCTTGATTTGTCATCTAATTTTTATAATTTGCTCTAGCAGCTACTCAGTTTTTTAGTAGTCAAAAAATAAACCACCACTAGAAAGACAAAGCCCTAAAAAGATCATTAATTTCCAAATTGACTTCTTATCCCAATTTTATTGACAAGTTCAGAGCGGTAATGAAAAAAAAATCAAAATGGCAGGTAGCAAGCTGACACATTGAACAAGCCCCATAATATTAGGTGACCATATGAAATTCAGCACACAAAAAAATGGCTGTTTCAAGTGTCTCACTCTAATAGCAGGGTACACAGACCTTGTCTCAACTGACTTGCTGCTGTCCTTCCAGACCCCAAGGGTGAGGATTTCATGTGCAAATGAAGGACTTCCTGTAATTACTGAATCTAGGTAACGCTCAACTATGGTAACAAGGATAACAATGGTAGCTACCACTTACCTCTTACCGAGTGCCTACTTTGTACAAGGAATCTTATACTTTTTGTCATATTTAATCATTACAAACAAAACATTGGCATATCCCTTTTGCCAATAAAGCTTCAAGGAGGTTAAATATTTTGCCAAAGTCACACAAGCAAGGAGGTTGGTGTAGGTGGTCTTTGAACTTGGTTTTGCCTAAAATGAGCACATCACATCCCCTTCCACTAATCATATAAGTTTATTATTGTTCTTCATTTTTTTTCTGAAAGATGGTCTGTTTTACTTTGTGTTCAAGGTGTCAACTTGAAGTTAAAAATAACTTTTTTCTCATTCACTGCTATAAATAAATATTAATAGGAAAAACAAACAAACTAGTGTTGAAATATATGAATTCAAAATGAAGCTAAAAGTTGGAAAACTTAGCTAACCTCACTAGGGAGTAATAGAAAGTGAGAACAGGTTAAATTTGCACTTAACTGCCTGCTTTCCTCTAACTCTTGTTAAACTGTCACTTGCAATTCTTCAAATGCCAAGTAATAGTGATCAGCCTAAATAATCTTTTTTGTTTTATTTTATTTTATTTTTTGGCTTCTTTTTCACTGATGGATTTTTTTGGATTTTTTTTAATGTTTTTAATATATTTTTATTTAAGTACAGTCAGTTTATAATGTGTCAATTTCTGGTTTACAGCACAATACTTCAGTCACATAGGAACATACATACATTTGTTCTCATATTCTTCTTCACCATAAGTTACTACAAGATATTGAATATAGTTCCCTGTGCTATATAGTATAAACTTATTGTTTATCTATTTTGTATATACTAGTTAGTATCTGCAAATCTCAGAACTCCCAATTTATCCCTTCCTATCCACTTCCCCCTCTAGTAACCGTAAGTTTGTTTCTGTGTCTGTGATTCTGCTTCTGTTTTGTAAATAAGTTAGTTTGGCTTTTTTTTTTTTTAAGATTCCACATGAAAATGATATCATGTAGTATTTTTCTTTCTCTTTCTGGCTTACTTTACTTAGAATGACATTTTCCAGGTCAATCCACGTTGCTGCCAATGGCATTATCTTATTTTTTATGGCTGAGTAGCATTCCATTGTATAAATATACCACAACTTCTTTATCCAGTCATCTTTCAATGGACATTTAGATTGTTTTCATGTCTATGCTGTTGAAAATAGTGCTGCTATGAACATGGGGATACACGTATCTTTTTGAATTAACCTTTTTTTAAAAAAATACTTTTTTAGTACGGACTTTGATGAGCTTAATGATTTTTAAAAATGAAAACTCTGTAGGTATCCAGTGTAGCCAGGTGAATGCAAGCATCTTTGAGGTTTACACTTCTCTTTAGATTCTGTACTTTACGGAAGCAGCCAGAGGTGCTTCTGTGCATTCTGCTGCCTGGCCCAGGTGTGGTCTATCAAAAAAAGTTCACATCACCATCCCTGTATAAGTACCTAATGAGGGAAATACAGAGCACCTCTATACACATTTCAATCAAATATATTCACACTTCATTACTAACACATTTACCTGGGAATCTTACTAAGATATTGTATCACATTGCTTAAGGAAGCATATGTTCAAGGTCTCCACCATGGCTCATTCCTCTGTAATACTCTGAGTTATGCATGACATTTGTGTTTCTAGATAGTGAGACAATTTAATTTCAATCTTGAGAATCTCTCTGCTGCCTATCTTATTTAATGTCATCTTTCCCACATTTCATTAATTCTAAAGTGCACCCGCCTCATTTTAACATCTCCAAAATCAGGACACATCTCATAATTAATGGCTTCTAATTATTGTTGGCCCAGGATAGAGTTGTAATATAATTTTCACTGCTGGTGCATGCATGAACATCTTAATTATTCCTGTTGATAGATCTGGACAATGGCAGTCCCTTGACCTTTTAGTCAAGAAAAATTTTCAGGATCACTTGAAGGCATATAAATCCTAGACATTGTCTAAAAGCCTTCCTTTGACATGCTATTGTATGATCAACAAAGTGCCAGCATCAAAGCTTCCAGCTTCAAAGAAAGGCTCAGAAACAATAGTGGAGAACTCTTGCTGGCACAGGGGACAATACTGTATGAAAAAAATGGATTTTGACAATTTTGAGTAGAAAGATGACTTGTAATACGAGTTGGATCCTGAATATGAAAAAAAGTTTTAGGAAATCTTTAACCAATTTATTTTGCTTCTGTTTTCCTTTTCAGAAGAGTAAACTATGATTTTTAAAATTTCTGTCTAAATAAATCTAAAATAGCTCTTTCAGTTAGTTCAAAATAAAAAATTCTAAGAGGTAAGAAAGCATAATGTCATAATTTAAAAGGGTTTTTTTCTTTCTTAGTGATAAATAAAATAATGGTGTATTCTACAATCAAAGTTGATATAGGTCAGTAATAATCTAAGATAAGATGATCAGAGCTTTCTACAATTTCTTCACTCCCTGTATCCAATTAGTTACAAGATTTTGTGTTTTGCTTGTGGAATATGATTTTAATCTGGCCATCCTCCCTGATTCCCGCTCTTTCTCCCTTAATTATGATCCTCCTAATTTCTTCCAAGATTGTTAAATAGTCTTTTATAAATCTCTTTGTCTTTGTTCTCTTCCCAGCTCAGTCCATCCTTCTTAACAACTGAGTGATCCCCATGAAATGCAGTTATATTAAGGTAACTACTCAGGTTGAGAACCCTCAATAGCTCCCCATTTCCTAAAGCATGGTTAATAAATGTACTGTAAGTACATATTCTCCCCACATGCCCAGGGCCAATCAATCAAGTTTTTTTTTCCCCTTTAGTTTGTATGCTCAGTGAGGATAGGGTTTGTGTCTACCTTGCCAGCAACTAAATTCCAAATCCTTAGCATACCACTGGCATATAATATGGTCTCAATACATTTTTTGGTGAATGAATAAGTAAACCAAATATTTTTGCTTCATAATCCATCTAAACACCACACTCCAGGTAGCAACTATCTCTCTCTCGGAGTTGGCACTTACAGTTAACAATCCCACACCTTCAGGACGAAGTCCTAAACTCTTCAAAGTTATAATCAAGTTCATTAAATTTTATCCCTCTGTTCTTTTACAGTCTTATCTTTTGTCTCTCTCCATCATGCATCCTGTATTCGAACCTCATCATACACTTGACATTTCTTGAATAGTCTTGCCAAAATTCATAACTTCTACCTCTGTGCTCCCCTCATCCTGCCAACTCAACATTGTTACCCTGAGTGAATTGTACACATGTCTCTTTGCCCTCTAGAAAGTGAAGGAATTATGCCGTAGTCATTTTTTGTGCCCCAAATACCTGGCATTGTTTCCATTTAAAAAATGTGCTGAAGTAAAATGTTTACGGGTGATTGTATATGTTTCCTGGGGCCACCATAACAAATCACACAAATTTTGTGGCTTAAAACAACAGAAATGTATTCTCTCAGTTCTAGAGGCCAGAAATCTGAAATCAAGTTGTTGGCAGGGCTGTACTCCTTTCAAAGGGTGTAGGAGAGAATCCTTTCTCTCCTCTTACAGCTTCTGGTGGTTCCAGATGCTTCTTGGCCTCCGTCTTCACCAGCTTCCTCCTTTTTTGTGTGTCTCTTCTTTATGTATCTCTTATAAAGACTCTCATCTTTGGAGTTAGGGCCCACTCAGGTAATCTCATCTCGATATTCTTAGTTTAATTATATATGCAAAACTCTCTTTTCCAAATAAGGTTACATTCATAGGTTCTGGAATGGGCTTTTTTGAGGGCCAGCATTCAACCCTAATGACTAAATGACTTTCTAGCATATATACTTTCCTGACAAATAGTTCTAATATTTTTAAATTGAAATCAATAAAATGTAAAGGTAGATCTTAAAGGGACCACATATAAAAAAGCTCACACATTTTGAATAATACTAATATGTAGTCATGTTGTTTAAATCTCAGGCTACTATTGACGTTTGCACACTGTGTTTTTATTGATGTTAATCTTATGGCCATTCTATGATGTATCACTAAAATGCAAATAAGTGATTCTATTACAGATTTTGAAATGTGATCTCATCTCTCCATATTCAAAGTAAGCGTGTATTTTATTAACATACTTTCCAAAGACAAGTCAATTATCCTAAAAACTATATATATAGTTATAAAAACTATATATGGTTATGCAGATATCTCTCTGTTTATCTGTCTGTAGGTGGTATCAGCTTCCTGCTGTTGCTAGCCCAAGGCAACATTACCATCTCTTGTTGGTTTCCTTTAACGTTGCTCACAAATTTTAAAGAGTCCCTTTAATAATTTCTCTTTAATCTTTCGTTTTGAGGATGACATCTTTTTCCTTCTAGAATCCTAAAAAATGTAATTGGCATTAGGGGTGCCTTCAGAAAATAAACCTTTAAAATGGGATTCTGTAATTGAGTTGCTAACATATTTATGAAGAATGAAGATAACCTCCTTGCCATAGGGAAATACGACAAGCAATCTTGGCGTGTAGTGTCATCAGTATTACTCAAGGGCAAAAAATATTAGAAGATAAGTAACTGTGTCACTTGACTACTTTGAGGACAATAGTGATGACAGAATTGTGGCTTGAGTTGGTTACTTCTGACTGTTCTCTGGGGTGTAAAGAGAAGAGGACACATTGAAAGGTTTGAGTGCCAGAGTCATCATATAAAGGAAAATCACAAAGCCTTTATGGTTACTTGTGCAAACTGGAATGCCTTCATCAATTTAGAAAACACCACCTTGGAAGTAATCTAGGTGATTGGTTTCATTTACAAATAAAGAACCTGGATCTCAGACACACTGACTTGATGAAGGTTACATGGACCTCAGAGTTAGGACTGAGACCCACACTTCTGTCTCTGGGCTACTCAGGGTAACGTAGGCAGAGATGTTTGCCTGCCTCTCTGGCGAATGCGCCACAGTTTTCATGAACAAACCAACAAATCCAGTCAGTCAACAACAGAGAAATTAAAAGAAAAGAAAGCACCAGGTCTTTATTCAGGATGTGAGGATCCAGTTTCACGTGGTCACCAAACACATCAGAGGATCTGTTTTTCTTCTCTTAGCATATAATGTGAGTGGATATTAGAGTCTGATGTGATATCTGCCAACAACGCTGCCCCTTCAGAATTCAGTTTTTTTCACATGAACAGAACTATCCATGAAATCTACTGATAGATGGGAACAGTTCTTTCGTTTATCAGGAAATTGGAAAATTGGAATTTGACAGGAAGTAGGGGTGCGTTAAGTAGCCACCGTCACTTTCGTCTTTTGAGTTCGAGGTATATAGTGATGCTAGCGTTACATGACTTTATCTTTCATCTTTTTGTTAAAATTGAAAGTCCTGTAAACTAGCGAAAGAAGAGAAAATTTATGTATTCATATGTATTTTCAAATTCAACAGCAAAAATTTCAAGCCAGTTTCCTTTCCTTGAGCCATAATTTATTGGTCCCATACCATCTTCAGTTTCAATTTCCTTATTTAGGTTTCCACACGTTAGTCATCATTTAGAGTCTGCATTTTTACTTTGTAAGACAGTCCTGTGATCCCTTTAAATTTAGGTTGTTAAAACTGTGAAAGTGCTTATAAAAATAAACATGCTTTGTTTTATCTGCTTAAGTTGTCAGAAAACTGCACCCGATTCAGGCTTTTGTTTTGTTCATTGGCTTTGCCTTTGTTTATTTTTCTGATGGAGTAAAGCCTATGATTTCTAGACTAAATTTTTTATAATGAGCTTGTGATTATTTTAACTTTTTTCCATTATAGTCTGTGCCTAATTTATTTAGCTTGCAAAGGCTCTTTTGGGATATTTAGGGCTAAAAAACTAAAGATTAAATGGGAAGTTTAATTTTCATTTTTGAAATGATTGATGAAATATTATAACTGGATAATTTTTATTTACCTGTGTCCTAATAAAATAATTTAAAAAATTTAAGTTATTGATTACGTCCACTTGAGGAATGTAAACTTAATTATGTGTACTGTTAAATGAATCTCCTTATCTGTCAATCCTTGATTAATGTAAATATGTTAAGTGAATTCATTAACTCACATTATTTAATTAGCATCAGCAGTAAAAACCAGTTTCTGGAAAGACTACCTTGGCTACTACTTAGTGCCAGATAGCCTCTTAAATACAAATAGAAAAGTCCATCTGATTTAGTCAGAAAATTTGCTTCTAACAACTTTATGTTTATTTAAGTTGAAAACCCAGTACTATAATGTTTCTGAAAGTAATTAGGAATAATTCCTTGTAAGATAATATGGCTTCAATTCCATCTTTTAAAAAAATGCACTAGACTATTAATATTTATTTTAAAAAATTGTTGAAATAGTTTTTTTAACTTAGCTTCCTATCAATTATTAAAATATGCATAATGATTCAAATATTAGCATATGCAAATTTGAAAATGTAGCAGTGCTGAATAAGCCATTCACTCCAACATTTGGGGAGTAATGCGTGTAAGACTTGGTGCTGATTCTAACTTGATTAATATCTGGCTCATCAGTCTACGCATTTTCATTTTCAGTGTTGACAGGTATAAACAACAGGTGCTATGCCAATACACATCCAATAAATGTTTTTTTCATTACACTGTTACTTTCATCATAGGAGAAGAGTTGTATCTGTCTACATAGATGCATGCACATATACCAACATTTTAAACCAACTAAAATATGGAGACCAAAAGTGCTTTAGTAACAGGGTCTGAGATAAAGAGGATATATTAAAAATATTTTAATGATTACCAATGGCACCTTTGCTCACTAAACTTTTTTCTTTTACCAAAAAATATACAGCTATGAATAAAAACAATGTATTTTAGTCTCAGTCACTATAATTGTAATTCTCTTTAATTATCTTTGCAATTCAGAGGCCAAGCTAAATAGAAGTGAATACTCCAGGATCATCTCTGGAGTCAAGTCTCTCATGCTCATGGTTAAAAATCAGAGATAAGAATGAAGTTGTCAGAATATACTGGAAATCAGCAGGTGAACAAAACTAACTTGACATTATTTATTCTCATCACAAAATTTTAGGCATTTAAGAAAATCCCTTTAGGAAAGTCTGATTGAAAAAAATAGACCTTTTTCAAATTTAGAGATTCTGAGGGGTGGAGTTTACCAATTGACCCCAGAGATTTACAGAAAGACAGAGTTTTGTGAAAAACGCATGTCCTTGGCATCTCAAAGCATGTATGTAGGAATTGTATACTGACCCTAATCTCTTTGGTCCTCTCTGGGATATTGCCTCACACTCTGGCCCCCATTCTTGGGCTTTTTCAACCTATTCTGCTTCATGAGCTCCTTCTCCTCCCTCAGGCAAGCCCAGCTCTCTCTCATTCTGAAAATATCTTTCCTCAACCAGTCTCCTCTCTAGTTACTACTGCTCCCCTCTTGTTCCCTTCACCAACCAGCCTTCTGGAAAGAACAGTCTGCATTGGTTGACTTCATTTCCTTGGTATTGATTCTCTTTTAATTCCCTTACGATCTTGGTTCTGCTTCTAGCAGTTGACTGAAAATTGCTCTCACTAAGGTCACAAGAAGATTCTTCAAAAGGTTAAGAGGGGTCACTGTGTTAAAGGCTGTTGAAACTTCAGATAAGATAGTAATTGAATCTAGACTTCCAAATGGGCAGTTGGAAGAAAGGCAGCTTAGGCTTTTTACTGTGGCTTGTCCAGATGTCATCAGTCTGTGCTCCGCCAAAGTAAGGAGGCACTTTTATCATTCCGAAATGTATGCCCTCTGATTCAAAGAAAGGTTAAAGCTCAGGAATGTTACCCAGTCAAGTTAAGGCAGCACAGAGACATTCTGAAATAATCAAGAAATCTGAAAACAGAAATTTTTACATATTTTAAGGAAAAAAATATTACCCCCAATGTACATAATTCAACTGAAAATGAAGCAAAATTAATAGCTCAAGAATAGGGAACTTGTAAGAATTTATATGAAATGATGAGTAATGAAACAAGGCAAAAACAGAAGTCTAAAAGATTCAAAATTTCATTACAGAGCTAATATCAGAAATGAATATTGCAAAAGAATCTATGTAATATAAAGATAATGTTTTAATAAAATCATCTGGGTCAAAAAGTAATAGATTATATTGACAAAGAGTAGTATATAGATGGGATACCCAAAAGGAAGAAGTTTATAAAATTCAAGCTGACCAGCAAATAATTCATGTCTAAAACTGTATAAAAATTTAAATTCTCACAATAAAGAGAAATATTTTCAAATGGAATTAAAAAATTAAAATAGATGCAATTACATGCTTTTTCCTACAATTATCTCTGTAACTATACAATTCACATATTTTGGCCTCTGGGCCAAGATGGTTTCAAGTAATAGATATAATAGATACCTCCCCATTATAGAAACTGAGAGCTTAGTTGTTTTTTAACAGGCAGGAAAAAAAAAATCAAGTAATACAGATATTTTTAAAATTAGTTTCTGTAGTTTGAGTAAAATTCAAGGCAAAACAGAAAACAACAAACATTGAAAAATATATGTCCCACAATGAGGATGTTAGGTATGAACTTTTAAGCACAGAAAGCATAAAAATATATAAAGCAAAATGCTTTACGAATACAATAATTCATTAATAAAAATGCGGTAGAAGTAGGAGGCCACATTACTCTGTCAGTCTCACAAATTAAGGCAAAACATGAATAAGGGTACAGGTATGAATAATATAATTAGAAAATTTAGTTTAAGAAATTGCAGATAAGGCATTTTTGTCCTATAATTGGGAACACCACTTTTCAGCAGCTGTGGAACACTCCCAAAACCTAATCTTATAGTAAGCCATAAAAAGCTTAATTCAGCCCACATATTCTGACCACATTACAATAAATATAAAAATTAATGTGTTAAAGTTTAAACATAGGCAACTTGAAAGCAAAAATTTGCTTTAGTACTTAAATTTCAGAGTATTTAAAATAGGAATTCACAGCAGTAGGAGGGTTTATATTTATTTTGGAATTCAAATAAAATTTGTAAGCAGAAGATTTTCATATTTGTTGAAGAGATAGTGATTTAAAAGTTGGAGAAACACTGATTTAGAATATAATTTAAATAAATATACTGTGTATGAAAACTCATAGGTACAAAGTCAAACTTGAAACAATCCTTCAATGCTTCTATTTTCAACCAATAAGAATTAAAATAGATTATACATATGCTTAAAAGGATAGAAAGAGAAAACAACCATCTAAAGAAATTAGGAAAAAAGAATTAATGCTTCCACTTATGGATATCAATTCAAAATCCTAATTAAAATGTTCAACAAATTTAAAATATACTTCAAAATGATTAGTGAAGGAAAGAATAGATTAGTGGGAGGAAAAACTACTATCTTTGTATTCTAAGTCAAAGAAAAAGGTTCACTACTTAGAACACTGTTGAAAAAAAATTTACTAAACAGGGAAGATAAATTAGCAACATGATCAAGAATTTCTGTTTCTAACTAACTGCTGGTCTTAAACTTAATGGAGTGTTTCTATTAAAGTTAATTTCAGGAATGAGGTGGCCTGGCAACACCGCCTCTATTAGTTTTTTGTTTTTTTTTTTCTGGAGTTTAAGCTAATGCTATGAAACAAACCAAAAAGGAGGGAAGGAAGAAGAGGAGGGAGGGAAGAAAGGAAGGAGAAGAGAAAGAAGCACAGAGTAGAGAAGGAGAGAAAATAAATGGTATAGATATTGGAGAAAACAAAAATATACTTGGAGTTAACAGGATTATCATACCAGTACCCTAAGGAAGTGTTAGCTATTACCACCACCAAGACCAACAGTAACACAAAACCACAGAAATTTTATGAAAACAAAAGCAAACTAGAAAATATTACAAAGAAAAAGATTAAATAAATGGGCATTTATTTTGTACTGGATTTTTTTGGTAAGATTCAATATGGTAAATATATCAGTTCCTCCCAAATTAATTTATATGCTAAATTTAGTTCAAATAAAAATCTTAACAGAACTTATAAACAATCTTAAAGTACTTCTGTTGTGCTGCTGGAAGAACACATGAGCAAATATTGCAAGAAAAAATATAAATCAATAAAAGAAGATTGAGAAGGAAATTGCCTTACTGATATTAAAACATATTTGTAAAGTTAACAGTGATTAAAATATTGAGGTATAAGAATAGTCAGGTCAGTGTTACAAAATTAAAAACCTTGCAACAAGTGTTTGTATTTTTAATCACATATGAATTATCAAAGGAGGAATTGATATTTCATTTCTTAGGAACTTGTAGTGAGGTGAACATTTGTGTCTGAAACACTAGGCAAATCCAAGTCAGGACGTTCTGAACAAACACACATACAAAATTAATCATAAATAAAGCATACAAACATAAAATAACCATACATTTATTTGCAGGTAAAGGAATAAAAGCACTTAGTGAGACTGAGTAAAGGATGAATGAAGTGTAAGGAGAAAAATTCAAAATCTAAATATATAAAAAAGGGGATACAAAGTAATCCTATACTTCTGGTAGATGACGAGTAAAGAAAATTTGCCAAATAGGAGTTACTGGTAAACTGTTTTAAGTAGTAAAATGTCCTTTAAATTTTTATTTTTCAACTATTTTGTGATACAAAAGCAAATAGAAATGATAGATCATCTTTTAAATGATTTGGTCATTTGAACAAATACATTCTCTTTTTATGATTTAAATTTATTCCAAGCTGCAGCCTCTAAAACATTAGCTGCAGGATTTGGTGTTCCTAAAGATTTTGTTACAGCCTTTGGTAAGCTCTTCAAAGTGAAAACAAGGTTGAGCTTGGAAAGTAGTAATTTATCATTAAGGGCTCTCTACTAAATAAACTTTAAAAGTCACACATGAAGACTTATCATCCCAAAACTTGTCAGAAGATAAATTTTCTGCCTAAGGACTTCATAGGAGAACGCATTGACCTCGCTCTGGCAGTTGTTAGATGGTGTTTCATTTATAGGCAGAATAAATGAAATACAATGCTTGTCATATCAAAGTTTATTTTGCAACCTTACATGCTACAGGTGGAGCATGACTCTTTTTTTTTTTTTTAACAAGATTAAAACATGATCATGAGAGTTGTGCTTCGTTCCTATCATTCCAGAGACTGTTCTGGTCAGAAAAACTCTAATGGGAACTCTGATCCACGGAATCCCATTTTCTCTGTTTTTCTTGGCCAGGGACAACAATCTTTCAAATTAGCCCTCCATTCACCTCCCAAGTCGCCTTTCAAAGACTTCCCTGGAGGCAGGATAGGGGAGTGGACAGAGGCCCAGCCAGAGGAAAAGGAAACTGATTTTGATAATACTGTGCTGTATAGCTTTGTAGAAGTTTACTTCTTTATCTGAAAAGGGAAGATGACGCAGTCTCTGCCCAACAGCCCAATATGCTGGCTCTGATTTTGTTCATTTAACAGTATTCTACATAATGTCCCCATGATATGACCTAATTATGTATTTGTTTTGTGTTCCCCACAACTCTGTGACGGGGCTAGAACTTCTGTGGATTATCATAAATTTTGAATTGAATGAGAATTATCATTCCATATCAGCATGATAAATTGAAATTCCTTTAAAGGTCTAAGTTGATAAACAAATATAAGATTTTATTACTAAATTTTCTCTTACAATAACAGAAGTCAGAGGTTCACTATATCTTAGATCTCTCTCCTTTGTTTTGTTTATCTTATTTAGTCCAAAAATATTAGGGTCCAAATTCTATTATAGTAGACTTAGTGGGTGAGCTTAGTTATAGTGTTGCATTAAATTTTTTTTGTGGTATCCAGTAACAATTCAAAGTTGACTGAAGGTTGGATATAATTCTGTTATATATAACTCTAATACTTTATTGATAGACATGATTTTAGATTTTGCATCAGGATAGTAATATCAGTCACTAACCTAATCCTCAGTTTATCTTCAAAATGGTCAAACGTATTTTTGTTAACTTTGATCTTAAGTACAGTAGTTTTTTTTTTCTCAAGCAAAAGTATATTTTCTAAGGCACCAAGAGGTAGGGAAATAGAAATAGAGCCCCCTTAAAGACAAGGCTTAAATCTAGCATCGCATCGCGACCACCATACTTTATTGGTAAAAGTAATGGGAGAATTGTCAAAGAATTTGTGGCTGTCTGTAATCTACCACAGTAGGTCAATCAGCTTCCTTTATTCTCTGGATTTCTTCTCTTGCCCTTTCTTTTTTTTTTTATTCTATGATTGTATGACCTGATTCCATGATCACCCTAAGTTGATTTCCAAAAGTTTCTGTAACTTACTATTTTAAACGTTCAATTTGTTTGCATTTTGTGTAATGTTTTTGCTTCCTCCATTCTTCCTAAATGTACCACAAGAAGACTAAAGGAGGTGAAGATTGCCCTAGCCGTGGCTTCACATTGCAGTCTAATGTTTGTTTAGGAATAAAAGTAGTGCCAAGAAAGACAGAAAGTATTTTCATCATATTTTTCCTTCAAAAAAAGTTCACAGGGAGAAAGTTGTGGCTGCCTCTGAAATCTCATCATTGTTCTCTTATATAACATGGTTAGCAGTTAGGGAAATGAATTTGGACAGTGCTATAGAAAAGATCAAACAAAGGAGAGGTTGTACAAGTCCTTTATTTCTCCAGTCCAATACTGCATGTTTTTGAAGACTCGCTTTGAAAGTATGTACTTTATAGAGTATTATTGAAGTTCTTAATTGCAAACAAGACATTCCACTCTGGTTAATTTACAAAAAGATGAAGTAAAGGAGGAAGGAGGTAAAGAAACCACACAGGCTCCCGGAAGCAATGAACAGGAACACACCAGAAAACTGACCTGACGAGAGATCTGTCACCAATATCTTGAGAACGACAACACTACCTGCAGTAAGAAAAAAAAAAAATCACCACACACGGACTTTTCACATAGTTCACTTCTGAATCATTGTCTTTCATGAATGTTTCTGACTGATGGAACCATGGCCACATGTCCCACCCTATTAGACTCTGGGACATGTAAGATTTTTTTAAAAAGGACTCAAATTTGAGAAGGTACAACTAAGAGTGCAGCAGAATATCAAAATGTGAACTGGGTGTTTTAAATTTATTTGAGGTGGGTGGGTAGAGCTTAGTGGTAAAGTGCATACTTAGCATGCACAAGGTCCTGGGCTCATTCCCCAGTAGCTCCATTTTTCAAAAAGGAAGAAAAAAATTTATTTGGACAACAGACATTAAGTGAGAAATCTGTATCTCAGCCTGCTCTTCAGTTGACAAACATCAGTATACATTTTCTATTATATTAAACTTATAAACAATACAGCAGCATTATTCTCCCACCTAATATTCTGTAAATATTGATTAAACTTTAAAGGCTCTTACTTTTTTCCTGAAGGAAATAGCCAAATTCTCTTCAGTTATGTAATCCAGCTGCAGGTTGGAGATCTAAATGATGTCCTTTCCTCCTCTGGTGTACAGTAGTCCCCCCTAACCTCAGTTGCACTTTCCATGGTTTCAATTACTGGTGGCCAACCTCAGTCCAAAAATATTAAATAGAAAGTTCCAGAAATAAGCAATTCATAAGTTTAAAATCAAATGCCATTCTGAGTAGCATGATGAAATCTCATGCCATCCCATTGCATCTCACCCGTGACATGAAGCATCCCTTTGTCCAGTGAATCCCTCTCAGTGGCCTTAGTCACTTAGTAGCCTTCTTGGTTTTGGTATCACAGTGCTTGTGTCCAGCGAACATTTATTTTACTTAATAATGGCCTCAAATCCCAAGAGTAGTCATGTTGGCAATTTGATATGTCAAAGAGAAGTCTAGTAAAGTGCTTCCCTCTAAGTGAAAAGGTGAGCATTCTTGAATTAATAAGGAAAGAAAAAGAATCGTATGCTGAGGTTGCTAAGACCTATGGGAAGAATAAATCTTTAATCTGTGGAACTGTAAAGAAGGAAGAAGAATTTCATGCTAGTTTTGCTGTTACACCTCAAACTTAAAAGTTAGAGCTACAATTCCTGACAAGTGCTTCATTAAGATAGAAACGGCATTAAATTCATACAAGACACTATGAGTGAGAGAGACTACATTCACATAATTTTTATTACAGTATATTGTTATAATTGTTCTATATTGTTACTATTGTTAATCTCTTACTGTGCCTAATTTATAAATCAAACTTTATCCTTGGTAAGTACGTACAGGAAAAACATAATATATATAAGGTTCGGTACTATCTGCAGTGTCAGGCATCCACTAGGGGTCTTGGAATACATTCCCACAGATAAGTGGGGACTGCTGTAGTCACAATTCCATCTTGATACTTTCTAACCTATGGACTAAAATATAATAACACTGAAAGAGATAGGGCATTGAAATGTTATTATCAAAGTATATACGTGACCATCCCAAAACATAATGTGTCTACGAGTATCCTCCTTTTTTGAGACTAATCATAAGGCTGTAGTTGGGATTTACTGGTTTGTGCTTTCACTACACATTCCAAGTTCCCGTTGTCTTCAACCAAAAATATAGTTGGTTACGTTTCTTTACCTTGTAGGATGACCCAAACCTTTATTTTTGAGGGAGCTGAAACTTTTGTAGACTTGCTTGTATGAAGTTATTGTAATATTTCATTAACTTTTCTCCTGGACACAGCTTTACAAAGGCCCCCAGGCTTCTATAAATTCTGATTATTATTGTCCCTGTCCTTTCTCTGAGGAAGTTACCTGCTTTCACTGCAGTTGTAAGGGTCAATTACCCACAGGCAATGTGACATATTCTCTTATGTCTCAATGATGCAGAAAGTCAAAAACTGTTCATATCAACTTCCAATTTAATGGAACCATTTTTATGTGTCCTTATGGAAGTGTTTATTTACTGGGTTGAAGACCTTGAAACAGCAGAATCCTCTGTTGCAGGGACAGAAAGAAAACCTTTTGTAGGTATATTGTTAGGTATCATAGTGAAAGTTACCAATCCCACTTCTACCCTGTTGTTTCAAAACTCATGTATCCTGGCTATAGGGGAAACGCAACCATCTGTCGGTAGCTGATTCCAAGCATTCGATATCCTATAGGGCAGCACTTCAATCTAGCAAGGTGTTGACACCTAACTGAAACTAAATAAATCTTTCGTAGGTTAGTAGACCATTTCATAAGGCTCATGGATTCTAAGCAGACCATTTCATAAGGCTCATGATAACACCAGTGCATCCCATAAATCGATTCCTTTGTCAGAAGCAACCTAGTATGGGTTAAAATCTAAATGTAAAATCCTGTGATAGTGAACAAGGCATTCAGTGAGTTCACAGATGGTGTTGCTGGCAGAAACATGGTGGGAAGGGAAGGCAAGACAAATCTAGTGCAGAATAAGTCTCTATTCCAGTGAGGATAAATGACTGCTTCTTATGCAATTAAAGTAGTCTGGCTGGCTGCTCTACCGCCCAAATTATGTTAATTTATCAGGGGCTCACTGTTGGTTTGTAAAGTTGGGTGTACAGAAGTGGTATTAGCCTGTTCAGCCTTTGTAAGAAGACCCTATTGTCGCGGCTATGCGTCACCTCCATAACTCTCAACATTGATTTTGGGAAAAATGGCTGATTGACTCCAAAGCGGGTCAGTTTGACCACTTGATTACTGAAAACCTCCTTCTCAGGCAGAGTATGTTAATGAGTATTCAAATGAGGCACAGTTCTTTTTACCCCTATAATCTGGGCTTATTCTGAGAGACCCAGCCACATACCTATTCCCCAAGCTTCCTTGCCATCTCTTCTCCAGTCTTGTTCCTTGCAAGTCCCTGAACATCTAAACAGCTAGTCACTGTCCATGAATCAGTGTAGGTTTGTAACTCAGGCCATCACTTCTTTCAGAAAAAGTGGAGCACGAGATTTACCATTTAAAATTTTGTCTGTTTGAAAGATCTCCCTTTTTTCCTGTCCTTCAGGGCACCCTTAAGTAGCGACAGAGGACACTTCTGCCTGGTGCCAATACTTACTGCAAAGCCGAAGTATACCAGGCTCAGTTTTTACCTTCCTTAGTCAAATGACCAAAGGGAATGCCTCATGAGGCGATAGCTGTGGATTGAGAGATGCAGTGGATTGAGAGATGCAGTGCAGTGTAGCAGGAGTAAGCACCACATGTACAGAAGTGTACTTGTGCCGGTAGGGCCTGCTGAACCCATGGAAGTATCTTTCCATTTGAAGCAAGAGAACTACTGTGTATGCCTGAATTAACGGGTTGGTGTTTACATGACAGCCATGGGTATCCCAGCTGGAGTGGTCAAGAGGCAACTATAAGAAGCAATAGTTATAAAACAGCAGCTGTTACAGCAAACCACTGTAATTCTCCAAGAACTATCTATCCAGACTAGAGGACAATTACACAGGAATGTGATAGAAGTCACCATTCCTGAATTTTCTGAATCTTTGATTGGAGGCACTAACTTCTGCTGTTTCTCAAAAAATGCAACATTGCTTTCGTTTTATTAATTTCTCAGGGAGTAAGGCTTTTACTTGGCTGTTTCTACCTTAATAACCCTCACTCCACAGGTTAAGCAGCCAATGTGGCGATTCTGCCAGGTGCTGAGGAAATCTAGCCTAACAGTAAATTCAGGCATTGAGGGAATCCCCACAGGATGTGCTCACAGACCCTGGCCCCACCAAGATGTGCATTCAAGCTCAAATTCCATTTATCACTTGACTCCTCCCCTTATAAAGACCTTCCTTCATTGAACACTGTAGTATTCTGGGCCCCAGGGATTAGCATTAGGTCAGATCACCTGACCACACTGTTATAATATGTGTTACAGACCCTTTGGAGGAAGGCTAACAGTAATATTTATAGTGATTTTATATAATGTTTATAATGGGTGTTGTCAGTGCTTCACACAGATCTACTCAGATTTCTTGCTGTTTCTGTGAACGGCCTGCATCTGTAATTCTTTTTCTGTAAATTGCCTTTTGGGCTAATGGAGCCACTTTGCCTGCAGTTGCAAAGAACCATAGTAACCTAGCAGTACACCTGGAACCCTAGGGTGGCCTTTAGCCAATGTTTGTGGATATAAAACTATGGAAGCTCATCTCCCTTGCCCCCTCACCCTGAGTTGGGGCAGCTCTGAGGTCCAGTTTATGCTCCAGAGATCCCTCAGGGTCAGGCTGGGGCTGCTCCTCTTCCAGGTCCAGCCTCTCCTGCTCCCTTCCTGGCTTCTCTTGGGAGCACTTTTAAAACACACCGCTTGTGCAGGAATCCTCACTTCAGAGTCTGCTTCTGAAAGAACCCAGTCTAAGACAGTGTTGTCCTAGAGTTCATCCTCAAGAATTCCCAGCCTCCTCTGCATTCAAGGAGTTCGGTGCTGTAGATTGACTGAGGGAGCTGTGGCATGGAGGCTCAATTCTGGAATCTGTTTTCCAGATGGAGTTGTTGTTTGTTTATCTGTTTTGTCTTGCTTACACAGATGAAGTGGGACCTTAGTGAGTACCTAACTTTTTCAGAGCCGAGGACCCCCTCATCAATCAGCAAGGCAGAGTGGTGTGTGTCAAATGACTCTGATTATCACTACATGGGTTAAGTGCTGCTAATGAGGCACGTATTAATGGCAGCATTTCTCACCATTGTTTTCGGCTCGCAGAGAATAAACACTGCATACTTTTCAAAGATGGTTGTGTTTATTCGTCTGTTTTTTAATCTCATATTTCCCATTTCCTAAAGCCATATCTGAGACTTTGCCTCAACAGATAATTATATTCCATTTGTTCTGATTCAGAACCTCAGAAGCCATTCCCACATATGTTCCTAGAGGTCTTTGGCAATATAACTGGGCAATATACTGCTTTGTTTTTGGTGTATAAGCTTTTTATTCATAGGCTTTCATGTTGCCTTCACTTCTTGGAGCATGCTGGGTTCTGACACTAGTTATGGGACTGAGGCATTGAAGGGTATCCGGAATAGGTTGTGAGGAAAGTTACACCACCATGCAAGGTAACTGCCCCAGGCAAGGTGCTTACATAATTTTCAAGGAAGGCAGGAACAGTTCATTAAACATTGGTGAAAAGGCCATTTCTTCTAGTAAGGAATGTTTAGAGTATTCAAGGTGCTCTGAGTTTTCAGGGTTTTCCCATTTGTCCCAGTTATGATTAGGATTTCAATGTCTTAACTTTCAATGAGAGACAGAGCACCAATTGAATTCAGGTGACATAATGCAGAAGCCACAGGATTAGACTCTGCATTTAATTCTCAGTTTCATCAGCCCTGCAGAGATGAGAGTTAATTTTAGGGTAATCATTTTGTCACCCTGGCTTTTTGACTCTCTTGAGCTGAAAATTTAAAACTATAAGCTTGTCATTTCCTTTCTTTCAAAGCTCAGAATGTTTAGAAGTAGTTGACTCACCCTGAAGCTCTTCCATTCTTCGTGCCCATTATACTGTTTTAAGCAGCAACCATTCATTCTTCCCATTCCTTGCCTTTAATAGTCACTTTTTCCAGGGGACCAATGGCACAGATGATAAAATAAGCAACTGTTTCATTACAATGTCCCCTGGGTACCAGTGCTCTTCTCTCTAAAACTAACTGGATCTTTAGGGCCTTCACACTCAACCTGCCAGATAATGAATCCCCGATATCATTTCCTTGAGGATTCCTAGCACTTCTGATACTAATTATTCTGTTGTTGAGAATCTTGGTTGCAAGCAACAGCATTTACTCTGCTTAATTTAAGCAGAAAAGGCATTTATCAAAGATACTAGGTAGCTTTTATAGTCATTGAGAGGGCTGAAGGAAGAAACAGGCTAATCTCACATAGTCTACTGCCAACTTCTGAACTGCTTTAAAAACAGTCCCAAAGGAGTGTTTTGGACTGTGGTGCTGCCAGCCTGTGGCACTGCCAACTCCACAACCACCAGAGGGGAAAAAAAGGATTCTCTTCAGAGCCTGCCCTTACTTAATCACTTCCAAATTGAAGACTCATGTGCCTGCAAATGACTGGTGGAAACTGGTCCTCTATGAGCAATCCTGGGCACAAAGGAAGCTGGGAAATGCAGTTTTAAAGTTCTGTCTTGAGAAAGCAGAATTCAGAGATCAAACTGCAGGTAGGGGTTCAAATTGTGTTATGCAACAGAAAGTGACAAATGTATACTACATATGGCTACTGTGTTTAAAATACATTCATAAAACTTATGACGATATTTCAATAGTTATACCTCATTTTGACTCGTATGTTTGTAATACAGAAATGATTCTTAAATAAGTAGTATAATACTTTGAGCAAAGCAATAATAACCACAGTTTTACTAAGAACATCAAGGTTCAAGATGCATTATTATAAGCAATATCCCCACATGAATAAATTCTACAAATGTCATTGGAGTTCAGGTATATTGTTTTAGCCATTCATAGTTTGTATTTGATGGAAATTCTTAGGTGGAAATTAAATCACCAAATTTATCATTATTTTTATCTGTTTATATGAGTTATAGATGTAAGATGTGAAGATGTAAGATCTTCAATAAAAAATGAATAGAACATGGCCTATTTTATTGTGTTTATAGGTAATACAATATGATTAGAAAATTTGTAAATTCCATCTAACTATGACTAAATAAATAAATTTTTGAGACACAGTAACATAATATATTAAATTTACCATACACAGGATATGCCACAAGAAAGAATATCAGAACTGGAAGGGCTCATGGAGATTGATCCAACCCTATCATTTTACAAATACACACACACACACACACAAGCACATACACACAATCTTCATAAATGGAGAAAACTGAAAATAGCTTTAATTTAAAGAATAATTTCCTTAAGACTCAGTAGCAGACCCTCTTCTTTTCTCTATTATTTCTCCCTAAGTAATCTGAAATACACTCATTTAAATACTACCTATACACTGATCACTTCCAGATCTATATCTCCACTCCAGATTTCTCCTGAGCTTCAGGACCACACATCTAATCAGAATGCATTAAAAATACATCCAGCTTAACGTATTCAAACTCACTTTCTTCCCCTTCAAGTCTTTTCTGCTTGTGTTTGTTACCTCAGTAGGCATTACAACTTCTGCTTTTGGCGCCTTGGAACCCTGAGACAGCCATGGTGTGAAAGTGTCCACACCATCCTGCCCCAATGAAGGCAAATAAACAAATTCTTATCTCAAGATTTACTTCTAGGGAAACCCACATTCAGAGATCTACTTAAGATCTCCCCCTCCTTCATATGGCAACTCCAGTCTAATCTCAAACACTTTCAGTTTATGCTCTAAGTATCTCTGGAATCCCTTCGCATGTCTTTTACTTTCAACCTGCCTGTTTTGTTGTCTTTGAAGTGAATTTCTTACAGATAGTGTATTGTTAGGTCATGTTTTTTCCTGTTGTTTTGTTTTCAGTCCAGTCTGCCAATGTCTGGTTTTTAACTGGCATATTTAGACCATTTGTATTTAACATAACTTTTGTTATGTTAGGGATTAAGTTTTCCGTTTTATTTTTTGTTGTCTTTTTTATTTTTTCATCCTTCTGCTTTCTTTCACTATCTTCCTGTGAGTTACTTGAACATTTCTGAGGATTCCATCTTTATTTACTTTAGTATTCATTAGTATACAGTTTATGTAATTTTTGGTTATTGCTGTAAATAACATATACATACATAACTTATTACAGTCTAATATTACTGACATTTTATCACTCTGAGGAAAGTGTATGAGACTTACTTCCCTTTAGGTCTCCGTACTCTCTCAATGTTTAAAATATAATTGTCTCAAGTATTTCCTCTGTATTCATCAAGCACCATGTTAGGGTTATAATTTTTGCTTCAAATATCAAGTATGATTTAAGAAACTCCTGAGAATAATATAGTCTATTACATTCACCCTTCTTTTTACCCATCCTGGTGCTCTTTCTGTTCTGAATCTTCGAGTCTTGGGTAACCTTTCTTTTCAGAGAACTCCTTGGAGCCATTCTTTACAGGTAGATTTCTTGGAAACAAATTCTTTTTTCTGAGACTATCACCATTCCCCCTTCATTCATGAATAATATTTTGACCTCCTATACGATCTTTATTTTGTTAGTTTGCCCTTTATTTCGGCTTTAGTGAGGTATAATTGACAAAACTGTAAAATATTTAAAGTGAACAACAGAATGATTTGATAGATGTATACCTTGTGGAAGGATTCCCACAATTGAGTTATGATTCTCAATTGAAAGAAAACTTTCAGTACTTTAAAAATGTACCATCTCCTTCTGCCTCTCTGGTTTTTGATAAAAAAAATCTACTGGCATTTTAATTATTTTCCCTCAAGGGTAAATTGTCATTTCTCTCTGGATGCTTTCAAAATATTTTCTTTGCCTTTTCTTTTCAGAAGTTTAATTATGATATGTCTTCATATGAAATTCTTTGGTTTTATCTTACCTGGGGTTCACTTAGCTTCTTAAATCTGTAGGTTTATGCATTTCACTGAGTTTTGGAAACTTTCAGCCATTATTTCTTTGAATGCTTTTCCACTTCCATTGTCTCTTTCTGGAAATCAGGTAATTCAAATAGTAGCTCTTTTGTATTATTCCATCAGTCTCTGAAACTTTATTTTTTCTTCTGTCTTCTCTTTGTTGTTCAGTATAAATTCTCTTTTTCTGTCCTCACTGATTCTATCCACTGTCATCTTCACTCTATTACTAAGCCCTTTAAGTAAGATTTTATTTCTGATAATGTATTCTTCAGTTCTGTAATTTACATTTGTTTTTTAAAATAACTTTTATTTCTTTGCTGAGATTTTCTAGCTCTTCATTTGTTTGAACAAAATTTATAATAGCTTGTTGAAACATTTGTATAATGGTTGCTTTAAAATTCTTGTCAGATAATTCCAATCTCTGATTCTTCTCAGTATTGGAATCTATTGATCATTTTTTTCTAATTCATGTGATTTTCCTGGTATGATGAGTGATTTTTCTATTGGATCCTGGCCGTTTTGTCTTCTTTTAGAAGGCAGTCCCTCTGGTGAGGTGTAGCCCAAGGGTTGGCTGGATGTGTCTGTTCAGCTTCTTGCTGAGCTTCACAGACACCACACAGGCAAAAGAGAATCACTGACTCATACTGCCTTATCTGTCAAGCCAGAATTCTGTATCTAGTGAAAATGTCCTTCAAGAATTAAGGTAAAGAAAAATAGTCTCCATTGAAAGAAGACTAGGAGAATTCAAATGTAGCCAACAGACTTTCTCTAAAAGATTTGCTAAAGGAGACTCTTCAGATAGAAGGGAAAAGATATCAGAAGGAAAAGTTAAATATCTGGAGTGAGCAAGAGCAATGAACTCCATGGAGGAAGACACACAGTAGCTTGGGATATGGGGCAATAGGAGACAGTGGAGCCACATGGAAGTGCAGGCCAGTGATAAGGTTGTGAAACTTGGGAAAAGAGGATAGGGTGAGGCATGAGCCAACAGGCTTTGTAGGTGGAAATGCAGGCAATGAAGAGGGGTGGGAAGGTACACAGAGATACCGGCCAGCAGGCTTTGCAGCCAAAGACACAGAATGGTGTTGGTGGCACTGTGTGGAGGTGGGTGGTGAGCCAGCATTGTCGAGAGATTGGTTACATTGAAAAATATAAGTAAATTAATTGAGCAAATGAATATAAATATTGAAGATGGTGGGAAACACATTTCTCATGTTGAAGAATATATAAACAAACTCAGAAAAGAAAGCTAGAAAACCCTGAATGTTTGAAAAGTGGATTTGCAATTGAAGGTATCAATATGAACTCATTGTTTTCTAATATATACAAATGGGTATAAAATAGTTATGGAAGTATGAGTATGACTGTGTGTACATACATGTATATATAAATATATGCATATGCATACTTCCTAACTCCATCTGCTGAGAGGGAGTAGAAGGAATGTGGCAGGGCCTTGATCTTGGTTTCCGGTAACTTATCCTACGCTAAAGGAACCAGAGCTTCTTGGGGAAGTGGCAGACTCCAGAGCTGAAAATGGAAAGCAGGGTGAGCCTGGGATATCTTTTTGCACCAGAAAGTAAGAACAGTCAATGATTAGGACACATCAGAAGGACACAGGAGTCAGATGGAAAGGGCTCACTGGTGAAGTACAGGAAAATTTGAGTATAAAAATGAACAATAATAATAAAATATTTCAACACATATGTAAGAATCCATAAGCTCACAGTTACAAATTTAAAAAAAAAATGAATGAAAGACCTTCTCAGAAAAAAAGAGAACATGGCTAAAAGTGAGCTTTATCACTTTGTGGCAGAAACCTCCTAAAGAACTTCCTGAGGTCTCCTGATCTGAGATAAACTTTTACATCTTAGATTTGAAGCTGGCAAAATGTGACAAATACATTCCATTTCTCACTATTTAATATACATGAATTCTTAATTTGAGGGCCAAAATTTTCAACAACTTAACTTCGGGGCTTCTCTTAGATACTTGACTTTGGCCAGACTCCCTGTTTTAACTTATAACCTGTTCCCTGTACCCATTCCCCATCACAACCAACATTAATACTACCAGATAATTATCTAGGTCTTTTCTCACCAGAACTTGGCCTGATCTTGAACTTCCCAGCCTCCAGAACTGTGAAAAATAAATCTCTGTTGTTTAAGCCACCCAGTTGATGGTATTTTGTTATAGCATCCTGAATGGACTGAGACAATCACGCTTGTGGTGTTATACCTAAGAGCTTTTAAAATTATGGATTTAATTTCCTTAATAGTTAAAGGATGATTCAATGACTTATTCATTATTGAGTGAGTTGTGGTATTTGTGCTTTTGAAGAAATGCTCCACTTCATCCAAGTTGTCAAATTTCCATGTATAGAGTTCACTACAGCATTCCCTTTCCATTTTGAGGTCTGTAGGTTTTGTAGTGATATCACCCGCTTCATTCCCGATATGAATTTGTGTCTTCTCTCCTTTTCTTTGTCAGTTTTACTAGAGGGTTTTTTTTTTTCAATTTTATTGGTGTTTTTAAAGAGCTCAGTTTTTATTTCATTGATTTCCTTTTTCTTTTTGATTTTATTAATTTCTGCTTTTTATTATTTCCTTCTTTCTGCTTGCTTTGGGTTTATTTTCTTCTTTTTCTAGGTTCTTGAGGTGGGAATTTAGATTATTTATTTGAGATTCTCCTCTTTCCTAATGTACGGCTTTAGTGCTGTAAATTTCTCAAGGATGGTTTAGATGCATCCCACAGATTGTTAGATGTATTTATTTTTCATTTAGATCAATGTATTTCTTGATCTCTCCCTCAAGACTTCCTCATTCACCTACTGTTTATATAGAAGTATGTTGTTTATTTTCCAAGCGTTGTGAATCGTTCTTACTCTTCTGTAATTGATTTCTAGTTTGATTCTGTTGTATCAGAGAACACATTCTGTATGATTTCAATTCTTTTAACTGTGTGAAGATTTATTTTATGGCCCAGGATATGGTGTATCTTGATAAATGCCTCATGGGTGTTGTTGTAAAAGAATGCATATTCTGTTCTTGTTGGGTGGAGTGTTTTATAATTGTGAATTCAGTGTTGTTGCTTGATGGTGTTGTTTCTTTCTTTTATATACTGCTGATTTTCTGCCTAGTTGTTCTATCATTTGTTAAGAGTGGGACATTGACCTCTTCAACACTAAATGTGAATCTGTCTATTTCTCCTGTCACTTCTATCAGTTTTTCCCCTCACTCGTTTTGCAGTTCTGATGTTTGGGGCATCTACATGTAGGATTGCTATGTCTTGGTGGATTGACTCTTTTATCATTATGTAATGTTCTTCTCTACCCTTGGTAATTTTTTTCACTCTAAAGTCTACATTATCTGATACCAATATAGGCATTCTTGCTTTCTTTTCATTAATATTTGCATGGGATATCTTTTCCATCCTTTTACTTTAAAATTTTCTGTAATATTATATTTGAAGTCAGTTTTACAGACAGCCTACACTGAGTTGTGGCTTTTAATCCACCCTGCCAATCTCTGCCTTTTAATTAGCATATTTAGACCATCTGCATTTAATGTAATTATTGCTCTATTAGGATTTACACCTGCTGTTTTATTTCATGTTTTCTATTTATCCCTTCTGTTTTTCTTTTCTATTTTTATTCCTGCCTTCCTGTGTGTTACTTCAACTCTTAAAAAATCATTCTATTTTGATTCATCTGTAGTGTGTTTGAGTGTACATCTTTGCATAGTTTTTTTTTAGTGCTTACATTAGGTTTTACATTATACATACATAACTTATTACAGTATACTGGCATCAATATTTTATCCACTTGAATGGATAAAATCCATTTAAGTACCTTGCCTTCCACAGTTATGATTGCCTTAATTATTTTCTCTATGTAGAACCACATCATGCAATTTTATAATTTTCCCTTGAACTATCAAATCTAGTTTAAAAACTCAACAGGATGAAAAAAGTCTACCGAATTTACCTATATATTTATGTTTCCATTGTTCATTCTTCCTTATGTTCCAAGTTTCCTTCATTTATTATTTCCTTTCTGTTACAGCAAGTTCACTTGGCCTTTCTTTTAGGGTAGGTCTGCTGGCAACAAATTCTCTTTACTTTCCTTTTATCTAAGAATGCCTTGATTTCCCCTTTTTTCCTAAAGGTATATTTTCACTGGACATAGAATTCTGGGTTGACAAATCTTTTCCTTCATTACTTAAACAATACTGTACCTCTTGCTTCTTTCCAAATTTGGGAAATATTCATCCATTATGTCTTTGAATACTTTTTCTGATCCACCCTATTTCTTCCTTCCTTGTGTGACTCCAGTGGCATAAGTATTGGCTCTTCATTTCATTCCACTGATAGCTTAGGCTCTGTTGCTCTGTGTATTTATTTGTTTATCTATTGTTTGTTTCAGTATATTTTTCCTCTTGTTTAGACTGGGAAATTTCTAGTTGTTCTGTCTTCAAATTCACTAGTTCTCGCCTCTGACATTTTAATTAGCTTATTCAGTGAAATTTTACTGGATAGTTATTGTTTCTTTCAATTGTAAAAATTTCATTTGATTTTTCTTTCTTTCTTCTCCTCCTGTTATTTTTTTTTTTGCTAAAGCTTTTCTTTTGTTTCTGAGTCTTTCTATTTTTCTTTTATTTCAAGCATGTTTGTAATTGTTCATGAAGCAATTTTATAATGTCTCAGTTAAAACCATTGTCAAATAATTCCAACATCTTTGACATCTTGATGGTGTTGTCCATCGATTTTCTTTTCTCATTCAAGTTAGGATTTCCTGATACTTGCTGTGACAGGAATTTTCAGTTGTATCTTGGACATTTTAGGTATTTTGTTAGGATACTCTCGATCTTACTTATATCTCTTGTTTTAGCAGTCTCCTGTGATACTGTGTGAGAAGAGGATGAAAGGTGCCATGTGATTACTGACAAGTGGAGATAGAAGTCCAATTCCTTGGTCAGTCTCTGTTGTCTCTACAATCAGGAGGCTTACCTCATTCTGAATGGGTGTGGAATTTTAGGCTCCCCACTAGGCCACTGCCTACACCACTCCAGCAGTAGGGGAAGGTTTGCCTCATTACATTCAAAGTGGGTGGAAATCTGGGTTCACCATGTGCTTTCTACTGATAGGAGATTGTTGACAGCTGGAAGGATTAAAAGTCCAAGCTTCCCACTTGGCTTTCTCCGATATCATCCCAGGGGTAAAATGATGGGGGCTGTATGTGTGTTGGGGACAGTGCTTGTTACAGTGGGGTGATGAGGGTTGAAGTCTAGGCTTTCCTGCTCAGCCTTTTTTAAAATTTATTTTTTAATTGAAGTATAGTTGATGTACAATATTATATGTTACAGGTATACAATATAGTGATTCACAATTTTTAAAGGTTATATTCTCCATTTATAGTTATTGTAAAATATTGGCTATATTCCCTGTGTTGTACAATATATCCTTGTATCTTATTTTATTCTTAATAGTTTATACCTTTTAATCCCCTGCCCCTATCTTGCCCCTTCCTACTTCCCTTTCCCCTCTCCCCACTGGTCACCACTAGTTTGTTCTCTGTATCTGTAAGTCTGTCTCATTTTTGTTATATTCATTAGTTTGTTGTATTTTTTAGATTCCACATGTAAATGATATCATATAATATTTGTGCTTCTCTGTCTCACTTATTTTACTTGGCATAATACCCTCCAATTCCATTCATGTTGTTGCAAATGGCAACATTTCATTCTCTTTTATGGTTGAGTAGTATTGCATTGTATATATACCACATCTCTTTTACCTATTCATCTGTTGATGGACACATGTTGCTTCCATATCTTGGCAATTGTAAATAATGCTGTTATGAACACTGGGGTGAATGTTTCTTTTCAAATTAGCGTTTTTGTTTTTTTTCAGCTATATACCCAGGAGTGGAATTGCTGGGTCATGTGGTAGTTCTATTTTTAGTTTTTGAGAAACCTCCATACTGTTTTCCACAGTGGCTGTACCAATTTACATTCCCACCAACAGTGTAGGAGGGTTCCCTTTTCTCCATATCCTTGCTAATATTTGTTAATTGTGTTCTTTGTGATGATTGCCATTTCCACAGGTTTGAGGTAACATCTCATTGTGGTTTCGATTTGCATTTCCCTGATAATTAGCGATATTGAGCATTTTTTCATGTACCTGTTGGGCATCTGCATGTCCTCTTTGGAAAAAATACCTATTCATGTCTTCTGCCCATTTTTTAATTGGAGTATTTTCTTGTTGTTGTTGTTATTGAGTTGTATGAGCTGTGTATATATTTTGGATATTAACCCCTTATCAGTCATACTATTGGCAAATATTTTCTCCCGGTGCTGGCTGCAGTCAGGTGATGAGGATTGAAATCTAGGCTTCCCGCTCAGCCTTTGATGATGGCTGTGGATCACTGTTTTTCCAATGGTTTTAGGCTAGAATAAGGCAGTTATTATCTCAAAGTTTTCTGTCTTACTGGACTTCCCTTTTCCTGATGCTTTGGCTACAGAAAGCAGGCTCTCCCAAGGGCTTTTTTGTTTACATACGTAGGTATTTCCAGGTTCCAGGCTTCTCTAGCACCCAATTCAGACATACGAGGCAAAAATAAAACACAGTCAGATTAATTTTGTGTTATTTCTTGGGTCTCAGAGTCCCTAGTTGGCCTGTATTCTCTCTACTTTTCAGAGTCCCCCTTTGTTTCCATACGCTATGTCCAGCATTTTTAAGCTGAAACAGGCAGACTATGGAAAAGTGTATCTACTCCATGTTATCCAGACCTGGAAGCCCTGTTTGTAAATGTTCTTTTGAGTTTCTATTTTTGTATATATTTTGCACCAATCATATAACATTAATATAATAATGCACAAAACAAATTATAGGTAAATATACAAACACATATATAGAAGGTACATATTCAATTTTTTTTACTCATGGGGTGCATAACCAGATGCAGATTACAAACCACTGGTGTAATGAAAGCACTGTTGACTCATTTCTTGGCCTGGTTCTTCTACTAACTTACGTGATTTGGAGTATTCCTTTTTTCACATCTAAAATGAAGCAGTTAGGTAAGATGTTCTGTAATACCACTTCTAAAATTCTACAAATAAGACCACCTAATATCCCTTCTAAAAGATATAAAATACCACCTGAGAATGGTTTCCCTTGTTTTATTTAAAGCACTTTTTAAATCCTGAAAAATATTCATCCCTTAAAGGATAAACTTTATCCAATTTGTAATTACAGTAACAACCAAGATTGATCTCATACATGTAATTGTTACAAAAAATTGATTTGATTAAAAAGAGTCTGTTATTCTAATTTTCTGTGAATTGTTAAGTTCAGGGATACATTATCTTATTAAGCAATTTCCTATTTTTCCTTGCCATTTTTCAATAATGTGCTTCCCTCCCACACTTTTCTGATGAAACTAAAAAGGTCAAACATTGGAAAGAAAGGCTATTGTAGTCTGTGCCTAGTGGTCCAAGAAAATAGACCTTTGTGTTTTGTGCTCTGTATGAAGACATTAAAATATGTTCATTCTACCCTAACATATTATATGTGACTGTCTTAGTTTGCTAGGGCTACCATAACAAAATACCATAGACTGGTCGGCTTAGACAACAGAAATTTATTTTCTCACGGTTCTGGAGGCAGATGGCTGCCCTCTTGCTGCCTCTTCACATGGCTGTACCTCTGGGCATGAATCCCCCATAGTCTTTCTGTGTCTTAAACTCCTCTTCTTATTAGGACTCTAGTCAGGTTGGATTAGGGCCCACCCTGAGGATTTATTTTTAACTTACTGGCCCTATCTCTAAGTACAACCATATCCTGAGGTCCTGGGGGTTAGGGCTTCCACATAGGAATTTTAGCAGGGACACAATTCAGCCCATAACAGCTACATTCGCCATTCTGCCATTAAAAATAAATTCTTTAAGTAAAGATTTTTAGATTATGTCCAGAAGAGCTATTTTATAGTGACCATAGTTTTAGTTTGGCTAATACAGTACAGTGGGGTGTGTGTGTGTGTGTGTGTGTGTATGACATATTTGTTCAGAAGAAGCTAGCTTTACTCATGCTTTTTCAAGGCAGTGGGCTGCCCAAGTGCTCTGCAAATATGCAGTTTAACAGGACCTTGAAACACAGGTCAGTTAGAGATACTATACTGACATAATTTGGGATTAAGCCAAGCAAATTTTATAGGCCCAAAAGAATTGTGTTGTTTAATTATTTTTTTTAACTAAAAACTAGATTATACCATCAATTGTATCATTAATGGATAATCTATGACTTTGTAATCATGAAAATGGGATTGATTTGTTAAAATAGAAAGTTTTTTTAAAACATAATTTAACTAGGTTTAAAAAATCCATTTTAAACATCCTCTATTCATCTGCTTTTGAACTATGTACTTATAATTTTTAAAGTACTATACTTTAGCATTAATAAAATTAGATTACCACTGATATTTCTAGCCAATTAACAAAAAGGATGGTAGGAAAGTAGTAAAGCAAATACTTTACAGTTTCACTTGTCAATGATATTTCATGAAGTTAATTAATTTCTGTCATAATAAAATACAGTAAAAATACATATATATTCTTTCACTTACTTTATAAATATAGCATACATCACTGTTTTGATTTCTGACAGCAGAACTGATGTTCTCCTGAGGTGTCAAATTTGATTTGAATATTCAATTTAAAAACCTACAAACTGTCTTGTTAATTAAAAAAAAAGTTTTTTTAGATTTTTATGTCAGCTTAGTATATTTTACCATTATAAATCCTTTGAAATTTTGTGCATGTTTAAATGATTCCATTTAAAAAGCCTTAGATATAATCCTTGTTAGCACAGCTAATTCCTCTGATAATTTATTAGTCTTATTTATATCTTTTTCCTGCAGCATTTCTAAATCTTTATTTCAACTTATAAATATATCTTCTGCCCAAGTAGTAGTAGTAGTATTCACATTTTAAAAAGTGTTCTAGCAAAAAGAGACACAAAGTAAATATCACAATAGGGAGTCATAAACCATATTCTAGGATACTCTGCAGCCATCCTAAATGATATTTCTGAAGAATATTTAATAACTTCAGAAAAATACTTTAGTATATTAAGTTTAAAATCAGATTAATAAACAATTATTTTAAAAATATTATTCCTTACACACACTCACATAGGAGAAATAGAAGAGAAGATCAACATAGGAGGTGATAGATGATTTTTATTTGGATTTTTGCTTTTTCCAAATTTTCCAAATTAACACATATTACTTTTATAATAAGTAAGAGAATGATACATGCTATTCCAAAATAGAAGCACTGCTGAAGTAGTTGATTTTGGGGGAAGCTAGGCCATTAGATTTTGCAATCCATTTTGAGAAGGCATTTTAAACTCAAGTCATTGACTCATTCAATAAACAATTATTGAACTATTACCAAGTATCAGCATCTATCCTATATCGGGTTTAATAATTGGTTCTGGAGACACCTGAGGAGAGGTGTGTATAGATGATTACAAAATGGTCTCCACAGGTATAGGATCAAGTAAAATCAATATAATGTGATCGGTCCTAGAGTAGAAACCCTAAGAAAGTGCTAAAAGCATATCAGGACAGGGAGCTAACTATGTCAGACTAGATCACAAGAATATAATTTATTGGGACCTCATTAATTGAGTCCCTCAAGGAAATGTCTGTTTGATTTAGAGTTGGTTTTTGTGACCTGAACTTTTGAACAGGATGTGGGCATAAATGGCTAGTATCTTGAAAAAAAAATTTGCAAATTTTAAGTCTTCTAACTGTAGTTGGATAGTTTTATTCCAATAATTGCAATAAGCATTTGCTATGTTCGGGTGCTAAGGGGTAGAAAAAAGTGAGTAAGACAAGGGTCTTGCCCTCAGGAAGCTCATTCTAAATCAAGTTTCTTTCTATATCTTGTGTAATATGGACATGTGATGATTTTATCTAAACTTTTATTTAAAATTAGATGAGAAGAATAAAGAAAATACCTTGTTTTCATTTCTTTTGTATTCCCTGTGAGGAAGGTTAGAGCTAAAAGTTTCAGCAGAAATCATGGATATTACTCGAGATATCTGTGCTATTTAATTCTTTTGTTAAAAACTTTCTAATTATTAAAATGGCTTTATTGTTTTCTGAAAAGATGCAGATGATGTATCATAAATTAAAACCACCTAAATCCACTTATCATTTAACTATGAAGTATTTAACATTTTATATAAAAACAAAAGAAACTATGTTTGATAGAGGAAATAAAGGTTAAATGAATCGTCCTCATAGGTGACTTCAATTATTTTGTTTCTCCAAAGCAAGTAAAATTTATTTCATAACTAAATTTTTTAAAGTTCAACTGCAAGGTTAGATGTAGATGAATATGTACTGAAATAAAATAGAGAGAAGACAAAAATGTGTTGGCAGAGATAGGACTGCTGTAGCATGGACACGCTAACAAGCATTCAGATCTCATTATCTGCACTTGTCGACTTTGGCATTTAACCAGAGCACCAAAGTGCAAAGGTTAAGGCACTTTGTAATGTTCTTTTATCTAAAAGAGAAGTACATAATTCTTTTCTTGAATACATTCTGAAATATAATGATTCTTTTTCAGTTTATGAGGAGTTCAGTTTTCCTAGACAATCTGGATGACTAATTTATTGAACAAAACAAAATATATATTTTAACATATATAGTATGTATAAGTATAAAGGATTTATATATTTCAAATAAATATAAAAGCAATATTTAATTCAAGAAGTAAATGTTCTACTTTGAGCTGTATGAGGTAGAGAGTTTTACTTTGAATGCATGTAACAACAAATGTGTAAATTCAAGAAAAAGTAGTAAAGTATGGGAAAGAAAGTTTACTGTGGTTGCAATATGATCGTTTAGGATAGTATGTTTGAGGATAAGAATTAATAAAGAAAATGCAGACTTTCATCCCAGTGGAATATGAATTTTATAGTAATAAGTGAATTTTAGAAATAATACCATTTAAAATGTTTCTAAGCCAAGAAAAGCAAATTATTTTTTCTTAAACTATTAAAACTATTTTTCCTGGTTATGTCATGAGTAAATGAATCTGCCAACTTCTTTCCCTTAAAAAGTTCATTTTCCAAATCAAGCAAGAAACTACACATAAGAAATTTCAGCTCAAAAATATTTTTTTCCAGGAAGGAACCCAAAAAGCAAATTTGGATTAATTGTACTTCCTTTATTCCTTCTTATTAGTTTTTCAAAATTTAGTCAGTGCTTTACAAAATGTACTGAATAATAGAATGTAAAGTCTCACAAAATGACATGTACTAAAGAGAATAAATTAGGTTACAGAATATTATCGACTGATGGGACGTATTTGATATTCATGGCTGGAGAATATTTGACTGTGAAAACAAATAAGATCCAATATGAATGGAGGGAAAGTTTGTATCCCTGGAACCAATGGGCCTTGAAAATAGGATTAGAAGAATTGCATCTTTATAAGAAAAAAAAATCTGCTGCTGTTAATGGGTTCTGAATTTGAATTTGGGTTGACTTAATAAAAGCTGATGTGCACAATTAGAGTTGGCAACTCTAAGCAGTAGCCTTCTGAGTATACTGAAGTCCAAGGAGAAAGTGTGTCATTCTGTTTTTCACAGGGGACCTGAGCAAATTTTTTAATACCTTGGAGCCAGCAGATTTTAGTTCTTATTTGAACAGCAGAGTCAAAGTTATTACTGTCCAGGAAGGAATGATGTTTCAGGATGAAGTCTAACAAAATCATGGTATAAAATAGGAATGTAAATGTAGGTATTTTGTATGTGTGCAAAAAGTGAAACCTTCAACAATTTAGACAAAAAAATTTAAAGTTCAATACACTCATGACTTTAAACATTAGAGAAATGTGGGTTAAAGATACTTTTAAAAACTTTAAGCTAAACACTGGAAGCTGGATCTATATTTACTAGCCCCCTGATGAATATAAAAGCAAATAAAAATGTCCTCCAACAGCTGAGAAAATTGACATTTTAGGAAAAAAATAGGTCTAGTACATGTACTCAGATAGCTAACAGATTGATTAAAGTTCTTAAAAAGCAAAATAAGTCAGAGTAATAATGGAAAGTAACAATTACTGATGAATGTTTTTCTGATCTCAGATTAGGGAATGCCTTTCTAGGCAATATAAACAAAGACAGAAAAAGACATTTCTAAAGCAGCCTGAAAGATATAACCCCATAAAAAATTAAAAGCTTAATGGCAAAAAGCATTTGCCTTTATATATAACAAATGAATGACATTCTTTATATATGAAAATCTCTTCTTCTTTAATAAGCAGACAAGGAATATTCCAATATAAAAATGTATGAGGAACTTAGAATAATAATATTCAAAAAGGAGGCGTACAAGTGATCAATGAGCACATTAAAATGTTTAACCTCACATAAGTAAAAATTAAAATGAAAAATTCAGTTATTGCCTTTAAGTTAATTATTTGAGGGGAGAATGTTTAAAAACTTAGCACTCTTACATATAGCTAGTACATGTTGCTTTTAGCTTAAAATAGCCTTTATTTTTATTTACTCTTGCTCATATAGCTTATGTCTGGTTTTTGTTGATTGTCTTTGCAGATCTGTACTCATCTAGAATTTAAAGTGTAGTCACATAAGTGTCAAAGTTTATTCCTCACCTGGGTCATTTGTGATTCTATAGTTAAATGCTTGTCTTCAAGGCCTCCTGTCCTTTTTTGGGGTTTCTGACTCTAGGATCATATCTGTTTTTTCTTTGAATTTTTGAAATCTGCTTTCTTAAAGAATATATCAGTTTTTCTCCTTGGCAAAAATTAGTTTCACTTCTCTTTTATTTTCCATGAAATTATCAGTGAGATAAGGCAACATTTTGTCCCATGCTCAGATTTTAGCAGAATAATATTTTTGGCAGATGACTATATGGTTGATATCTCCATTAGGACATTATTCTTCTGTTGTGCCAGTTTTGTGCCGCATGGTCTTACAGAGTATCAGTAGCGAACACTCTTAAGCAAACAAATAACAATATAAAATGGTTATCATATACATTAATCATCTATCATCCATCCAACCATCCATCCATCATCCATCATCTCATCCATCCATTACCCTCATGCTTACAACTTCCAGTGATCAGTTGTATAAAAAGAAGGCCATTCTGGGACCACACTTTCTCTTTCAAATTTCCTATTTCCACATTAGTATATAATTTCTCTGATCTTCAATTTTTTAGGCTGTAAAATGGTTGTACTAGAAGATAAGATCCTTTCAGCCATAGATTTGCATATGTTTTCTACTCATTTTTCTTTCTCCGCTGTTTCATTTGAACAAAGCACATGGTGCTTCTAGACTAACTCCTATTCAAATCAGGTTATTCTCAATCCTCTAATTACTGATGTAAATTGCTGGGCATTCTCAATATTATGCATCTGTTTTTGCCACTCATGCTCTTCTTCAATGTATCTGCTTTTAATTAGCTGAGCCAGCGTATCTAATTATCTAATTATGTCTTTACCTTCAAATTTTAACTTAAATTCTTTTACATTTGTTGTATGGTACACCATTTCCCAAAGTGTGTTCTGTGGGAATACTAGCTATGTGAAACATTAAGATATGCTATGTGATAAAAACAACAATAACAAATGATGGGAGTACTGAGGTCAAAAATATCTAGAAAGTAGTGGGTTAAATGAAGTAAAACTTCTGTAGGACTTCCCAGTGCCTTTAAATGCTAATTTGTATTAAGAATTTAAGTGCTAATTTAATTTATAAGCTATAAACAAGAAAATGTATGCACTTATTTCCAAAATTATTTCAACATTCAGCCCCCTTTTGAAGAACATCCTGAAGGATTAACATCCATCTTTGAAAAGTATTTCTGCATACTTCTGCACACTCAAATCATTGTACAGGGAGTCTTGATTTGGGTATTGAACTTTCCTTCTAAGGTGGTATTCCCTGCCACTGCTAGAAGTCCATTATTTCAGTTATGTTAGCCATGATTCAAAAAATAAAATCCAAATTTCATGAATATAATGTATATAGCAGCTAATCACTCTCTACATACTTTTTTCTTTTCCAAAGTTCAGACACCCAAAAGGGATTAAAATCACTGAATTCTCTCAAATCCTTCAAGTTTTCTATGTATAATTTTGAAGTCACCAGAGATGTACATCAGGTCTCTTTCAAGAATTATCCGTTATTCTTTTGTTATTCAGCAAAAGGTGGGTGCAGTTAGGAAACTGCCAAATCTCAGGTGTTTACTATAGAAATTGCAATAATGAACTCCATGGGAACTTTCTGCTTGTTATGGAGGAGCTCCAGTGGTTCTGAGATTTTTTTCTTCTCCTTCTTGTTTCTCTTTATTCACTCTTTGGCATTCAGTAATTTACCATCTTCTTAAAAGTGATTCTGATTCTCCAGAATTAAAATTCTTTCCATGCCCCTGCTTTCTTCTCAATTATTTCTAACATCCTACAAGAATCTTTCATATTTAATAGAAATTAGAGTATAAGAGGCAGCTAATGTTCCACACTTACTTTCTTCCTAAGTAGGACATCTAAGTTCCTGTCTCATCTGATGACTGCCTTAAGCCCTCTCTCTCTAGTGATCTCATGTAATCTCACTTTGAAACATCTTCACAGTAATGATTTCCAAATGTGTTTCTTATCTTCTCTTTCCTCGAGTCTGAGCTCAAATATTCAACTGTAGCTGTTGTTTCTAAGTTGAATGTCTAGTGGCATCTCAGACTCAACATGGTCAAACCATAGTCGTACAAGCCACAGATATCCTTAGACTGGGCTAATATCCTACCTGATATCTCTGCTTTGACTCTTGCATACACAGAGCCAGAGTGATCTTTTTAAAAATGCTAAATCTTAAATCTTATCACTCCCAACTTAAAAAACCTTCCAGTGGTTGGACAGTGCACTGAGAATAGAATAAAAAACTCTTTACCATGGCTTTTAAGACCCTTTGTGATCTGGCTTCTACCAGCTCTCTAAAGTCATCTCAGGCACATGCCTCTCTTTTCCTGTGCCTTGAAAATGCCAAGTACATTTCTGTGTTAGGCCCTTTGCAATAGCTGTTCCCTATGTCTTTAGTTTTAATTCCCCCAGGTATTCTTAAGGCTGGCCCCTTTCTGTTATCCAGGTTTTGGCTCAAATGTAAAATCAGTGAAATCTTCTCTCATCCCTAGTTCAAAGTTGTGCCTCCTTTTCCACCATCCTCCCCGCAAGTCACTCTCATCACTATTGTATTATTTTTATTCATTGCAATTATGATTATCAGAAATAGTCTTAGTTATGGTTTTCCTTTTATTTTTCATTTTACTATGATCTGTTACAGTAGAGACCTTGTCCATTCTTACAGCTGCACATCTGGTGTCAGTAGTGCCTGGCATGAAGAAGGCCTGAATACATCACTGCTGTATCTAGAAAACATGAATGTCTTCAGCTCTCCTGAATCTCAGGCAAAACTAGCTTTTTGTAAGGCCCTTGTAAGCAGACCAGCAAACTTCTTCTGGTAATAGGAAATTGTGGGAATATTGACTTTATTCCAACTTCAAAGTAAAATGAAATACATTTTTTTGATGTTAAAAAGAAAATCCTCAGAAGGGCACTGCATTAAGAATTATTCCACCGTTCTCCTAGCTTAGCTTAATCTGGTACATTAGGAAAATTACACTCTACCATGGGACGAAGAGAACCACTTTTTAAGTAAGTAAGAAGGAAAACAAGCAACACACATGTGGACTTTCTCACACCATCAAATCCAGAGAGAATAAATTCAGATCTCTTCTAGAGTGGTGATTGACAATGTCTTTAAAGACGTTCAGGGCTGCATTACTGACCCTGGGAATGAGGCTCTAGAGGAAACCATCTTGCAGTGTCATGTCCTGGGTCAGACTGAGGTAAACAAACGAAACAAAACAAAATAAAATGCAACTGAATATAAAAGAAAACATACATACTGGTTTGCGTGCGTGCGTGCGTGCGTGTGTGTGTGTGTTTGTGCTGTATAAGGGGAAGGACTAGGGAAGTGAAGTGGGCTACATAATTTGACTGACCCACTGCAAAATGGAAACAATTATTAAGCATTCTAAGATGGTGACAGACAGCAGACCATTGTGGCAGAGCCTTACACCAAGCAGGGCCTTTCAGAGGTCAGGGCCCTGTGCACCTGTGCAATCACACACCCTGTGCAGTGTGTGAAGCACAGCCTGGTGGGAGATAAGAATTCATCTCCAGGAACCCCCACTTCCCCACCCCCGCCAAAACTACAGCAAAGGCAACAAGAAACAACCCTAAAGCAAATGATGCCCAACCTTGATGGTGGCGCTGGGAGCATCACTCCTATAAAGCCGACTTTAAAGGGATGTTTGAGGAAAGAAAGCGGTTTCTGAGGCTCCTGAAGTAAAAGCATCAGACACAAAGGATTAGGTAAAGGGAAAGAGGCCACATCAGACCTTCCTCCTTTCTTTATATAGACAATGCCTTTTCTTTTTAGTTCAGGGACTTGTGTTTGTCTGGTTTGGTGCCTTGGGAGCTTCTGTGGAGTAGGTGGGGTTGGGTATAGGGTGTGTCAGAGTCAAAAAGGTTGACAGGTTTAAATACATTTCCGTGGACTGGCTTCCTACCCTCCTTAGAAACAAACCCTAGGACTCCTAAGAGCCGGGATGTAAGTGGGTTTCCGAGGACCCCCTATTTTCATCCTCCCTTGACGCTCCGAAGGTAAGACCCACGGAGAACCGCAAGCTTAAGCATTCTTGAGTCCAGCACAGGTCACCTCACTGGTAGAAATGCGTGGTCCTCGGACATTCGGAAGAGGTGGCGGCGACTGTGGGAACTGGGAAGCTCGCGGCCCCGGGCAGCGGGTCAGAGGAGGTGCGCCCCGTCCCCTCCGTCCGCAGTCGGGCGGCCGGGCCAGAGGAGACGACAGTCCGGATGGGGAAGGTCGGACCACACCCGCGGAGACGGCCGCGGGCCCAGCCGCTCGGTCCGGCCCCGTCCGGGGGAGGCTCAAGGCCTCCGGAACCTCGGGCAGAGGGGGCGGCGACCCGGCACCCTGCGGCCACTGCGGCCGCGCGGCCGCGGCTCCTGCGGCTCCGGCGCCCGCCGGGTGGTGGCTCCGCAGTGCCCGCCCCCAGCTCCCCTTCCCCGCCCCTCGCGCCCCTCCCCCGCCCCCGCCCCCGCCCGGCGCCCGGGCAGCGCTGACCCGCCGCCCCGTCCCTCAGCGCGCGCCTCAGCGGCTGCTCCTCAGCGGCGGCGGCGGCGGCGGCGGCGGCGGCGGCGCCTCCCCCGCGCGTCGCCCGCGCTCCTGGCGGCGCAGTCCTCCCGCCTCGGCCATTTTCCTTGCTCCCCCTCCCCTCCCGCTCCTCATCCCCTCGCCCTACCCCCGCGCGAGGACTTTTCCGGAAAGTTTTTATTTTCCGCCTCAGCTCTTGGAGAAAGAAGCTTCCCGGCTCGGCGGCAGCAAAACTTTTCGGCTGCCCGGCCCCGCGGCCCTCGGCGCGCTCGGCCGAGCGATGAGCGCCCCTCCTGTCCTGCGGCCGCCCAGCCCGCTGCTGCCCGTGGCGGCGGCGGCGGCGGCAGCGGCCGCCGCGCTGGTCCCGGGGTCGGGGCCGGGCCCCGCGCCGTTCCTGCTTCCCGTCGCGGCCCCGGCCGGGGGCATCTCGTTCCATCTGCAGATCGGCCTGAGCCGCGAGCCGGTGCTGCTGCTGCAGGACTCGTCCGGGGACTATAGTCTGGCGCACGTCCGGGAGATGGCTTGCTCCATCGTCGACCAGAAGGTAAGGCGACGCGCCGCTCCGAGCCGGGCACCTCCCTGCCGCGCAGGGGGCGCTGCCGGCGCTGCCGGCCCGGCCGCCCCTCGCCGCGCCAACTTTCCGGCTCCGGAGGCTCGGCCGGGAGCCAGCCTTGCCGGCGCGCTAGAAGGGTCTGGCACCGGCCGAGGTTGGACGCCTGCATCCGAGGCGCTGCACTCCCTGTTGTCTAGTTCTCCCCTTGTCCCATCATCTTACAGTCCTGATTTCTCTCCAGTCTGCATCCTCCTCACCCATTTCCATCCCTATCTGGACATTTCCAGGTATCTTGCCCTTTTCTGGTCACGCCTCTTCCTCCCTTTAAGACTTCCTGGCTCTCCCCTCTCTTCCCTCTGGACCCTGGACCAGCGCATTCCTGGCGCTGAAATCTTTCCGGCACCAGAGTTCCCCCAGGGACACGCGTAGCACGGTTTCAGCACCACTCCCTTCCCCTTCAGGCCCCTCTCCTAGCTCAAATGGATGCTGAGAAGTTCCTAAAATGATCTGGAGAGGAGGAATTTCTCACCTGTCAAATAAGCTTTTAAGAGAGAATGATTGACTCGGCCAGCTGTGAGAACAACTGACCAGACCACGCTACCTACCTCCTTGTCTTTTATTGCAACCCTGTGTGAACACGGGAACAAATTTTTCAACGATAAGTAACGATAAATCTGAAAGTTGCTACCTTCCTGGTTTTGATCCCCGGGGCACTGAGAGTGGGGCATTGAAGTGGAGGCACAGTCATTTAAATGATAGGGGTACCCAAGGCTGGCTGTGTCCTTAAGTTTGATGCTATGGGACTCTGGACAGCGGCCACCAAAGGCAGGATCGGAAAAAGGGCCCTTATCCTGGATCAGGCCACCCATGGAGGAGACCTGGCCCGCTCACCACTGCTTATAGTGCAATTCTGAATTTCAGGTTGTTTCTGTAGCCATCCAGAGGGGATGGTACATGAAAGAGGGTGATAAGAGTATAAAGGAGAGGGGGCCATGATGCCAGTCTTCTTAGTATAAACAGACAGGATTTAGAGTCTGACACAGAGGCCTCTAAAGGTGCTGAATTTCACCCCTGTAGGGCTGCCTAGTACTTGCCTTATAATGATCCCTTGAATAATCATGAATGCTTTCGCTAAACTATTTGGAACAGAGTTTGCTAAACCTGCGTGTTGTGAATTGTGGCACTGAGCACAGGAATATTAGGAAAAGCCTCAGGGAAAAATCAGTAATCTGTGAAGTTACAGAAGTTCTGGAGGCCAGACTAAGGTAACAGTGAGTGCCAGGAAGTTTTGTTTATTGAATGGAGTGACATTTTATAGTACACATGACTCAATTTTTTGCAACTTCCACGTAAATGACCAATTTTGTCTAATTCTGCTACAAGTCATGTCATGCGCCTTCTCATCAGTATTGAGGAATGTCTGCTGCAGGTGAACAGGAGCGCTCTCATAGACACTGAAAGCCTTCCCTCAATGAAAGTTGTAGTCTACAACAGTTTCCATTAGGGTGCAAACCAGTTAATTAAAGGACAACACCGAGTGAGCATATAAACAATGTGAAAGAAGTTTCTCAAAAAGCTAACGTAATTGTATAGAATTTTAGCTTGCCTAAATCTTAAAGCAAGTGATAGAGTTCCAGGTAATATTCAAATTGAGTCAAATTAATATCAACAGACTGTTTTTGATCAGCTTTAACACTCTTCCCTCCCCATGCACATGCATATACACATATCTTGATGGAGAAACACGTATGGTTCAAGAGGTTTGCCACTGGAAATTGAATGAAGAGTGAATTCCAGTTATCTCAGCAGCTCCCCAGAGTGCTGTTAGGAGGAGGAGGTGATACGCGTGTGGAACAAGAGAGGGAGCAAGCACCTATGGAACACAGTGGGCCTGAGGGTAGCAGCTAGGCTATTCAGAGTAAGTAAAATTATGAAAAGGCCTTGAAATTAAAATGAACTCAAATTAGTGGGAGTCTCAGTAATCTTCTACATAGAGATAGCAAACCAAGGACATCTGAAAGATGGATTCACTGTGTGGAATATGTTTTAGAATGCCAAAATGTTGTGGCAGAAGGAGAACGGGAGTTCAGTTGTGAGCAGAGAGTTCTGAGCCAGAGCTCTGGGGGAGAGACCTGGAGAAATCCTGGAAAAAGAAAATCTCAGCCCTGGTGACTGATTTGTAAGGGGAACTCCTTCCTTTTGTGTTTATTCTAGTGGTTCTTCTGTCTCTTAAGACTTTGAAAAGTTTGACTGCTCGGGGTAGCCAAAGAAAAGGTCTCACTTGCACTTTTTTTTTAATGGCAAAAAGAGAGTTAGATTTAGAGATGTGGATCTGAGAATTATTTATATACCGGATCCTGTAAATAAGTCTTTACTAGATGGTGGGTCTAGATAGAAAAGTTTTCATCTATCTATGTATATATCTATCTTGAGATACGTTATCACCCTAGACAGAAACAAGACGAAGAGGGCTGAATATCCGTCACGGGATAGCAGAGATCTCTTTGCTTTGTGACAGTAGAAATGGTGAAGGGGGACTATGTGGAGTTAAGTATGTGGGAGGAGGTCCTTTGTTTCTTATTTCAGATTCTCTTAAAGTACTTTCTCAGGATACCAACTCTGAGGAAGGATGACAGGATAGAGAGAGGAAGGGAGAGAGGGAGGGAAATGAATGTTTAGGAGAGCACTGGAAGTTTGAAGTCATTTACAGTTTACCATGTAGAGTGGAGTCATGAGCTTACAGCAGAATTCTGATTCTCTGAGTCCTCCACATTCATAATGTTACAACATGTTAAGAGAGTTTTCCTATGATATGTTTGAGTTCCCTAAGTACGAATAGAGATCAGACTGACTTAAATCTTTGGAAGTATTAGCTGACGATTCACTTTATATCAGCAACATTCATGGAACATGTTCTGTGGGATGAGCAACTGAGGTGTACAAGGCTGAATAAGAGAGGTCTGTCCTGAGAAATAATCCTTAAGTTATTATTGTCATTATTTAGAATTTAGTGTGTAGTTTTTCTTTAATTATGTAGGTTTGAAAAGTGGCAGACATGATTGTACTTGAAAAATGTTGGTGGTCATTTGACAAAAATACTTTTATTTTAACATAAATATACCCTAAATGTGTATTGAATTATATAACCAAAGAATTTTTTTACTCTTTCAGTTTAGATGAAAAATCTAGTGTTGCTTTTCTGTATGTAGCAATGTATGACTATAAAGGTAAAATTAATTCTTTCTTTTTTAGAAATGTTAGCCTAAGGTTTTATTTATATCATGATTATTTCTTTACTTTGCAAGCATGTAACCTTGGAGGCTGACTGTATATAAAGATGTATCATATTAGCTAGCGTGCATGATTATTATTTTCTGGATGGTAAAAAAAAAATGGTAACAGTAATTGACTTCACTTTGAAACACTCTTACTTTCTATTATCAAAAGAACCTTGAATATATAGACCAAGAAGGAATTGTTTGAAGCAAAGAATGGTATTCCAAAGGTACAAATACTTTGGTTTTATAGTACATCATCTGTCTGTCTGTCTCCTCACACACACAGACACACACACGCACACACACTTTTTTAAAACAAGCAGTATTAATTTAGGAATGTGGGATGTAATTAGTATGACTGTCCACTTATTTTGCCTGTTATCTTATTAGAAAGATGACTCATATTTCCCTTTTGAGTTTCTTAAATGAAGTAATGCACATCTGTAAGACTCCTGGCATATAGTTTTACTTTGCACAGTCCTTTACCTGACCTAAGAAACTAATGAGTGAGATTTTTATACAACATAGCTCATTAAAGGAATAACAAAGGATAGTGCCTTGGTTAAAGAGCAGCTGTGCTCTGCTTATAGTTGTTTTGCTTTCTTAATTGTTTTTTTTTTTAAACCCTTGTAGTGTCATTTTACTTCTTATTGTTAATTTGAGCTACTCTGCTACAAAGATTGAAAAAAAGCTGGAAGTAATTAGCTACTTGACCAGGCCAACATCTGTGGAACAACAAAATCCTTTTAAGGCTTAATGATGGTGTATGGGTCTTAGGCGTGTATTTTTTGTTCAGGTTTTATATTTGTCATTATTGTTTGTCTGTTGATTTCTGATTTAATTATGAAGTATAGAATTTGTCAGTTCATTAAGTGATTCTTAAAGTAATACAGCACTTTAATACTGTATATTTAAAATTTTCTTTTTAAATTTAGTTTATAATAGGGTTATATTTTGATATGTATGTAATACCTATATAATATATATGTAGTATATTATCCAAGTGTCTAAGTGTGTTTTGAAACATACTTTTGAAAGCCTAATTATTGACAGATAGCCTCCAGAAGCTGAAGTATTGTTTTGTATTTTGCATTGGAAGCTGAAAAAATGGGACCTCATTTATATCTCATAATCCAAAAGAGAAACTCTGTTTTATGTTTTTTCCTGTCAGTGCACAGAACTAAAAACCTTTTCTTACAAGTGTATACTATTTAACAGTTTTCACAAGTAAATATCCTTTGAGTAAGCCTTGCAGACTTTGGGCTGGGAAGAACTGGATGATTGGCTGTTTTGACAAATGTGAATTACTTTGGGCCTTTAGGTCCAGGATTAAGATGCATTTAATAGTTCTCTGTGAAAACTATACTGTGTGTGTATGTGAGAGTGGGGCTTAGGGGTAGGAGTGGAGCTGGAAAACTATTTATTAATAGTTTGAAAACTTGCCCCATACTTGGTGACTGTGTTGCTCTGTATCACCAGACTCCTGTCAAAAACATTAAGGGAAATTTAAAACTTTATTTTGCCAATTATTATTACTCTTTTTTTTTTGGTGACTGTATGTAGGTCTTCACCAATTTATGCATAAATGACTTTTAGTGACCTTACTAGACAAATTTGCTAGCTTTTGAATATATGGTTGTGACTTATCTAAGATTTCTTTGAGGATTGAAGATAATATGTGTAAATATTAAATAAGCTGCCTAGTAAATAGGTACATAATAAATAAGATTATTGGTATTAAGTCTTTACAGTCTAGCATGCTGTTTTGTTAACAAAAGAAATGTGTACTCTGTTATCCCATTCTTATCTCAATATATAATTAAAATTGTAAAAAGAAGCAGTATGGCTGTAAGGCTAAGGTAATATTTTTTCTCTGCCCTCTAGGTAGGACAAGTTTTAGGAGTAGTGAGTTGCATTTTGATACTGCATCTCAAATCTCAACCTCTTAGAATTCCTCAAGGAGTAATTTGATTATTGCTAAATGAAAAACATATGCTGATAAAGTCAAGCATGTCTTTATTGCATTTTATTATTTTTGACAAGAAACTGACTTAATTTGTTTTTAATTGAAAGTGTAATTCCAATGATATTTAATTTAATAAAAAAGAGAAATAAAATAGGTAATGGTACAACATTTGGCAACATAATGATTCTCAAATCTGGTCCTCAAGACTGAAATCAAGAGTTTCTTTGCAAATCAACCTTTGATATGGGAAGGAAGACACTTGAAATTGACTTATGGAGATCACATGTTGCTGTCATGCTAGCATATAGAGCTTGTTTACCCATCTGTTACCTGGTGACTAGCTAATGTAACGTAGTTGGTTGTGTACACATAGAAGTGTTATATTGGGATGAGAGGTAGTTTTACTAGGAAAGAATTGAGATATCAGTTTGGCTAAGCCAATCACAAGTCTTTTCCATATCTTTTTCACTAACTACCTTTTACTAGTCCGGAAGTCCATGCTCCATTATAAAACCTTTAGAAAACTATAATCAGTAATTACCTATTCATCTTTTAAAGAAGAAAAGTGGAATGGATAATTACATGAAACCTGTGTGTGTGTTTATTAGATGGGAATCATTGAATAGGCTCTCAAGCTATACCAAGCAACTAGTATAGTGATCAAGATATCAAGACTGGACTCAGATTACATTAGTAAAATACAGTTCAATTGGAGTTGATCATAGCATGAGAGTTCTTTGTTTTATTTTTATATTTATTTTCTTTACTTCTGTATACTGAGGGTAGTTTTTTTTTTTTTTAACCTCTGACCTCTCATAGTCACCTTATTTCATCTGAAGATCTAGGCCAAAATGTGAAAACAAAAGTAAAAAGTATAGGGTGCTTTTAAGGATAGTGATCATCTTTTAATTTCCCCAGTATTATTCTAGAGAGGTTTTGAAAGTGGGATTTCAGTTTCTTAAATCTTTTCTTAATGTTGGAATGTATTAGAACAACATAAAACAAGAAGAAAAAGGCATCAATTTTTATCTTTCTTTTGATAGGATTTAGATCAGAGGGAACAGTTATTTTCCTCACAGATATTCAGACTTCTTTTCCATCTAGAAGAATATGTGAAATTTCCCCTAGGAATTCCTCTGATACTGTCAACCAGATACTTTTGTACCATTAAAAACTGATAATGACAGTACCACTTGAAGTTACTTGGCAGCAGGGCAACCCACATTATGCCGTTTCTTATTCTGTCTTCCTAGTCTTACACAGAAAACAGGTAACGAAATAAATAAAGCCTTTACTTACAAGGCCACTATGGCCATTATAGAATATCATATAATTTATGTAGTTATAAAGTAAGAATTGGTGTAAAAACACCACATACTGAGACACAATTATGCCTGTCCAAATTTATAGTTTCCTATATAGAAGTTTCTTCCAAAGTTTCAAAAAAGTTTTATTTGGCTACAGCTAGACAGTTGATACGGCAACTAAGCAGTGTTGGCAGATATGAAGATTAGATTTTTAAATATGCAGTCATGCAGGAATTTTGTCCAACTTATTTTAGTGAAAAGGAAAAAAAAATTCTGTGCCCGTCACTGCTTCACTGGTTCATTGGCTTTTATTCTGACTAAGCCACTGATTGATGAGGAGTTTGTTGAATTTACTGCTTGTAGTTAGGCACAATTTCAAAAATTTCTGAATGCCCCTCTTCCTAATTGTCAACAGCCACTTTTTCCACTTACATATTTCATGAAATGAATGAAAAGTATGAATGTGATGATGAAAATGTGAGCAAAATGTACAAAAGTGCATAATAAATGGTATTATTGATAATTTAAGGCTCTGGAGACTAGTATTGTCTTGCCAACAAAAGAAGCATATACTTTTTGTTAGCAGGAAATTTATCTAAAGTATTTTGGTAAAAAAGAAAAAATTTTCTATGTACCTTCTGTTGGTTCAGATTGTTGAAGGGACTGTGGTATGCATATGAAATGAAATACCCTGAGACAGTTGAAGCTTGCTTCAGTATACAGATCTGTTACAGAAATAATAGTTAAGATCTAATTAAAAGAGTATCAAATATGTGAAATAGAGATCTATTTCCTTTTTTATAAACAATGGGATAAAAAGAATTTGAATATAATCAAAGCCTGATTTGGTAAGCTATGTCACATTCAAAAATTGTTGTTTTATTTGATGTGCAAGACAAATAAAAAAACAGCGTATTCAAATAAGAAGTCCACATACCATTAATTCAGTTTGCTTTTTGTGTATTTTTTGTAAGTGGAGTAATCTGACTTCGGAGTAAGAATTTTTTGCTTGAAATTCATTCATAGATTTATGTTGATGTAAATTTCAGACTTTAAGAAAGCAGAATGTTTTCCATTAATCATTAATAAAGTTTAAACCATTAGGTGAAAGTGTTAATAAAGATTTTTAAACTGTCAGCATTGGACATACCAAAAAATCAAACCCTTTTCCTAGGTTGTCTAAATCAGTCATACTAATAATGTAATAACTATGGATAATTATGGAGCTATCATTATGTTTTGAATGGATAACTATAGCCAGAGAGAAACTAGGGATTCAATTCTAGTTCAGGTGCTTGAATTAAGTTCCAGAGAACTTACTTGATTGAGTTAGGCCATCTATCACTGGTCAGATTTTTATTCATGACACTGTGTCACAGCAACCTTTTTAGTAATTAAACCTGAACGTTTCTTTTCTTCTTTTAACTCCTCAGATTATTGAGAAATGGTGGTGGGACCAGGAGCAATTATAATGAAGTGGTGACATCCTCCTCAGAGTGCTGGGAGATCATGGGCAGCATTTGTGGGGGACAGACGTAAGGGCTCCAGGGCATCTGGAAAGGGGAATAGGAGAAATTTGCAGACACCTATGGGGGATTTCTTTGACAAAGAAAACAGATTTTTAAGGTAGGGCTAGAGAATGTTTCTCAGAATTTATAGAAAGGTGAGGTCTACTACCTGTGCTGAACCACCTGTATCATTTTTGCACTCAGCATCTTTGGAATGTTTGGTCTGTATCCCAGATATGGATAGCTGCAACTCAAAACATGTGTGACCAACAGCATTATGATCATCTGGAGGTTGGTTAGTCCAGTTAGACGCTCAGAACGATAACACTGGAGGTCAAGTCCCTGTTACCAAAAGCAACGGTCTGGGACAAGCAGCTGTGGTTTTCACTGTTGTCAATAGCAGGGAAGACTTGGGAGAAATGGGTGCAGGAGAGGTGTCAGTTAGCTTTGGTGTGGTGGCTTTGAATTCATGGTGGTGAGTAGACCTGAGCAGGCTATGGTAGGCAAGGCCTCAAAATCCTATAGATTTTGAGACTAGTGGCACCTGAAGGCCAAAAGGAGAGTGACAGCAAAGCTCTGATCTCCTATGGATAGAGCTAGTGGGAATGGCCCCACTAGGTAAAGCATAACTAGCAGTCGGGAGAGGTCTAGGAGGTGGCTTTTACAAGTAGAGTTGGTCCTCTTGGGAGGTTTTCAGAGCGTCACAGATGAGAGGTTCAAAGAACAACTCCACAAGGACTTGACCACAAGAGTTTTTAGGTAGAGGTCGTCCTGGGAGGATTGGGTCGTGGTCTACAAGGTTCTAGGGCCTCGTGGTAACAGTGGCCTGCAGAGGGGAGTCTCTGGGAGTACCTTCCTGGCGTTTATTCCATGTGCCTGTCTGCATCTCAGCTTCTTTGCATTTGCCATGCATGACTGATTTTCACAGTAGCCCTTCGTGAGTCATTTTCTCTCCATTTTGAGGATGAGGGGACTAAGTAAGGGTCAGGGAGGTTAAATCATTTCCCCCAGATCCCATAGCTACTGAGTAAAAAACAAAACTGCCCAATTCTTGATTCCCTTCATTATAGCTGATCCTGAGAACAGGGAAGGCTGTGATGGCCTTAGGTCTGTACATAGAGAATGATCAAATTGAGGGGGAGGGGGAAATGTTAAATTCCCTATGATGTTGGCTGAAATTTACTTAACATCACACTGTCAAATCTGAAGTGTTTTTATTTAGGTTAGTTTAAATTATACCTTAGTCTAGAAGGCTTCCCTTACCTAGGGTTCACATCCAAGTTAGTGGTCAGCTACAATTCTAGCTAACCACATGGGATGACACCACTACCTGGCTTCTCTTATTGGTGGCAAGAGATTCACCCAAGGTACTGATAATTAATATAAGGGATGTTAAATATGAACTCTCATTGGGAATATTAGGGCCATTAGAGACATGTGATTGTCTCAAGTATTTTAGAGACATGCATCATCCTTGAGGAGTCATATAAACTGTAAGGTATCTTATTTGATAAGATTAAAAAAAGAAGTATCTGTGTAGCAGAATCTGGCTTGGAATTTGCTTTCATTATACTTGGACAAGAAGAAATGGGGATAGTCAGTCCTCACTCATCTTTTAAATTTCCCGAAATTATTACTGTTTTATCCAAAGAAGTTAATTACCTTGTGTGATTAAATTGCCTGAATTGGTTCACAACACTTCCTTCCAATGAAATTTGTATGGACACAGAAGTGATTATGTTAAGAACATATATTGATCAGTGTGGCTCAAGACTAATGGATATAGTCTTGAGAAGAATCCTAGCTACTTGTGAAAATCAATGAATCATTTCTTCCTGAATAGTACATTGATTCTGAGCAGATTCTGAGAAGACAATTGAGTCTTAAGAAAAATGCCCATCAGTGGTTGCTTTTCCACTTGAGAAGAATTTTTTTTCTACCATTCCTTGTGAAGAATTTTTATTGCCCATATGCTAAGGATCATGCTTTGCAAATGTGTTTCCTCTTCTTATAAATTTTAGGTGTTTGTTTGTTTGCTGTTTTTGGTCAATTATGAATGAGCCCACCCAAAGGTAAACTTACTCTCACTTGTGCATAATTAATTATAGGCCACGTGGAAGTTTTCTTTCCACTTCAGTAGTGCTGATCAATCTGAGTTGTGAATCACCTTGCATTTCCTATCCCTCATAGAGGGCTAAGGCCAATGCTTCCCTTGTAGACTAATTGCAGTACCTTTAGGCTTTACAAAGATGTAGTTGTGTATATAGGTAGACATGACTTACTCTAAAGCATAGTCAACTCAGTTATATTCTAGGGGTTCCTGCCCTGAGTGACTATTGGGAATCATATAGTAAGCCCCTATAGTAAGGTCATTCAGCTCTAATGGACTAGAAAGGTGCGTGAAATATTGCCTCTCTTTAATGTATTTTGAACTTTGCAGCTTTAATACAATGGACAGGTTACATAGACTTACTGATAGTGTTGACTGACAGAAAGGCAGCAGATCTGTCCAGCCGAACTAGAAATCTGAATTTGTTGAATGTCTACTAGTTGAGTACTGTGCCTTGTAAGCCTGATTGTGAGATAACCCATTTTGAACTAGGAGGATATAGCATGGATCACTCATGCCTACCTCTTCTCTACCAATAATCAGTGCTGAGAAAAAATTAATTAGCTTTAGAGTAGCCTTTATACAGGAAAGCCATTCCCTGTGACAGTGCTGATTTCATCTACTATTGTGGAATGAACTTTGTTACCTGGGTTGTAGATCTTTACAGTATTTAAATAAATCCAGTCACTTTCATAGATTTTCAAAGAATGAAAGACTTGATCTTTGCTTTTATTCAATTCTTTGGGAAGAACAGGGGGCAAAAGTGAACATACAGTGAGAATGGAGTTAAATAGAGTGACCAGATGCCTACTTGTCGATGACAGTTCCAGGTCATGTCTGTTGTCCTGGAATTCTTTTAAACTGTATGTTCACTGATTAAAAACTGTGGAGTTTTACGTTAAAAACAGACAGAAAACAAAAAACAGAAAGAAACACCTTACTTATGACAGACATTACCTTTTGGCTAAAAGTCCTTGTATATTTAAAGATAACAGCAAAACTTACACTTAGAATTTATTTTATAGAGTCATTGGATTATATATATTAACCGTGTTACTTTGAGTAACTTTTCTGAGTGGAACCTTAAGCTAAAAACAAACGAAAAAACTGACTTTGATTGGAATATTATTCCCTTTGACAAAAGTTTCTGTATAACTTAAAGATGAAAAGACAGCCAACACTTAGAATTGATTTCATAAACTAGTTACTTAGATCTGATTTTGAATATAGTATCTAAAGTAATTTTAGCTCTATTTTTTTCAACCAATTAATGTAAACAAGATCCTTTGGGGGGAGGGGAAGATATAGCTCAGTGGTGGAGCGCGTGCTTAGCATGCACGAGGTCCTAGGTTCAGTCCCCAGTACCTCCATGCTATGATACGTGTATGTGTTTTTTGTATCAAAAAGCAAATAGTTTTACTTACTCTAGTAGTTCATACAACCCTTATTAATTCAAATAAGTAAACAGAAAGGCTTGCCTTGAAGCTCCAGCCCCCTTGGCACTCATCACAGAGACAGAATATAGTGACTTAATGCAGAGGGATAACATTATCAGAGTTTCAAGTTGTACTTTATTGTATTCTCTGGTCTGGAGAAAATATAATGTGGTTAGTAAAGAAAGAAGAGAAACAGCACACAAATATCCTTGATTACATAGAAAATTTATTTTATATTTAAAAAAATAAGTAGGCAAATAAGTGAGATAAATTTTTGGAAATTGTATTGTCCCACAATAGCAATGTATAGGCTTCTAACTCATAATTTTCTTAAGATGTTCACAGGCATGGCCTGGAAGAAATAAATGTATAAGTTATACCTATTCCTCTATACTTGATTTCTGTTGATAAATACACTTTTGAAGTAATATTAAGAATTTTACGTTCAGCAATTGTAATGTTGAAAAATAATGCGAGTGAATGGGGTCTGGAGCCACTTGAAAATGAACTTGATTTTGTGTAATCATTTCTGTTTAGAATTTTCCCCATATGAAATATTATAATTTTATACTTCAATTAAATAATTGCTTTTCTTTTATTTTGAAAATTATAAAGTTACCATGTATGATAGGTGAATTATGATGCTTAAAGACGTCCACATCTTAATCCCTGAAACTTGTACATAATATGGTGAAAGGAACTTTGCAGATGTGATTAGATTAAGGATTTTGAGGTGGGGAGAGTATCCTGGATTCTCTGAGTGGTTTTAGTGCAATCCCGTGAGTCCTTAAAAGCAGTGAATCTTCTAGGTTAGATCAGGCATGAGATTGAAATGCAGGAAAGATTACCAGCATGAGAAGGACTCAGTCCAATGTTGCTTACTTTGAAGATGGAGGGAATGGGCCAAGAGCCAAGAAATGCTGAGGTCATTGTGAGGGGGAAACAGGAGGAGTTGGAGCATAGTATTAGTAGTAGTAGGAGAAGGGGGAGGAGGAGGAGGAGAGGGAGGAGACGTGACAACAGAAATGAAGGTGAGGTGATGCGAGAAGGGAATCATGAATATAATTGAAGCTGGAAACTGAAAAAGGCAAGAAAAATGATTCTCACTGAGAGCCTACAGAAGGAACCACACCTTGACTTTAACTCAGTGAAACTCATTTTGGACTTTTGGATCTCCAGAACTGTGAGATAATACTTTTTTTTTTTTTTAAGATACTAAGTTTGTGGTAGTTTATTACAAAAGTAACAGGAAACTAACATACCACATTTGCTACAGAAAAGGTGAAAAATTCAGATAAATCCCAAAATAGATCATACCACTCAGTTAAACACAGTTGTCATTTCAGTGAACATCTTACGAGATTTTTTTCTATAAATGAATATACTCATAATTCACATATTTTTTTGCCATTTCATTCGATACTGTCTTTCTACGTCAAATTTTAACTATAAAATTTTCAGTGCCCTGGAGGTAATTTTTGTTGAAGAAAGGCTTTTCAGATATTTCCTTTGGTTTTCGAATTTAATATTCAAGTTATTAGAGTTACAGTTTCAGATGTTAGTCTTAATCTTTCTAGTGCAACTTACAAATATTTTAGTTTTTTAAATCTAGTAGATTTTAACAGTCACATTTAAGAACCTTGAAGACTTAGTATCCTTCACAAATCTAATTATTTAGATACTGTCAAGCATTTTAAATTATATTTCTAAACTTAATCTAATTTGTTTCCTTTAAATACTGCATTCGTCTGCTTGATAAACCTTTATATCCTCTTAAGTAATTCTTATACATTTAATAAATGAAAGTTGTAAATATGGTAGAATTTAAGTTCTTAAATGTTCCATTGACATACACATAAACCAAAATTCAAATTAATTTCTTAATTATATTTACATAATATTCACAGAAGTATTAAGATGATGGTTTTGGTTCTCCTAAACTCTTCTCTATTTATTTTCAAATATTCCCATGTTTCAAAGATATTTTTCCACCTGTGCAATAACTATGCAATTCCATACAGTATGTGTAGTTCTCTTCCCATATCAATTCTGCAGTTGTCTTCTCGGCTTGGTTAAGGTTACATAAACACTAGTGCTTTTAGCTGGGACAGAGATTGGATTCTTGTTGGAACTGTAGGTAAATTCCATGGAATCCTGTTTTGTCAGTGATTCCATCACTTCAAGAATGGGGGTAATCATGTATCCCACATCCCTGTATTCAATTATCAGTTCTGTGTGCTGAGAAGTCTCAAATTCCTATCCAGATTGATCATTTGATTGGATTTTTAATTTCTTTAGCTCTTAAGCTTTGAACCTAATTGAATAACTACACTTTCATATTTTTTTCTTAAGGCTCTTAAGACTATGTAATTGTATGTGATTGAATGTTGGCCTTCTCTCAGGGCTTTGACCATCTAGTCACACCTTGTGAGGTGATTCTTCTAACTTGATATCTTTCCCTGAAATTAAAAGAGACACTTGGAGTACCACTGTCTAATGTCTGAATAGAATTAGTGTATAAATTTATCATAGTATGTTTAACTTGTTTCCTACTCTTGGATATTTAGGATTCTTTCAATTTTTGATTTTATTTTTTTAAATGTCTTCATAAATATGCCCTGGAAGATTTCTTTCCCACTTACATATTTAACAATTATGTTTGAACTTGTCTGTTAAAATTGCTAAGATTAATACTGTTTTTTTAATATTTTGATATTGTCTGTTACTTTTCCTAAAAATGTTTAGATTATGGCTTTTGTTTCAGAATTATAGTGATTCTTTGCTTTTTTCAATTTAGAGAGTACAAATGTGTAGAGCTTTGGGTTTTTTGCTCCATGCTTAAAGAGAAAAATCAAGTGAAGCAAGCAGCAAGATGCAGAATAAACTGTTATATTTAATAACCAACACTTATATTCATCATTGGGTAGACTACAAATGGCATATATCTGGCAAATTCACAGTGAACAAATATTAACAGTTAAAAAACAGTGAACCTTTTCCAGTTTCATGCTCTCTTTTGTAATAACTGGCTTGATATTTTCTCTATATGTCCAGATTCACTGTGAGCTTTTAAAAGGCATATTGAACACCATACATTTCTATGAATATTTAAGAAAGTTCCATAGAATAATTTCTCAAAAGCAAAATTTCATTCTAGCTTGCTCTTACTCAGTTCTCTGTAATGTTTTTTAGATTCCTGAAATGCAAAAAAGAGGTTTTTAAAGACATGAGTTTGACATGTCCATTTTTCTCTGTAAGTCTTTTCTTTTGCAAAAGAAGCAGTTGCATTGTCTATAAATATTATAAGCTATCTTTGATAATTTAAAATATATTTTGATTGATAAAATCTTGATTTACACACAAAGGTTCAGGAACATCCTTATTGAGTAAATTAAATAAGATTGAGTAAATCACATGAGAGTGTAAACACCCTACAGGCAGCCATCTTTACCTGTTTTTTCTCTGTTATATCCCAATTATCTAGAAGAGTGCCAGGCACTGAATGATTTGAACTAATGATTTGTCTTACTATTTACTGGTTAAATTTGTAGAAGCAGGAGTGGCTGTCAGTCTGTATGCAAATTAAGTTTTTAGTTATATCTGGGCTGTTTGCTTCCTAGGAAGTCCTCATTTCTACCTTTGATCCATAATTATTATTCAAATAATTGTGTTTTTTAAAGTGAAGTAGAAGTGTTTTGGGAAATAAGATGTACTTAGGGAAAAAGTTGGGCTGTAATTTGAGCAAACAGTCAAACAAACACAAAACCCTGGGATTTGAGTCTCTTCTGAGGAATTGGTATTCCTCTCATGTAACTGGGCGAAGGATTTAAAGCCAGCAAAAACCTTCCTTCCTGAAAACATTTTATGATAGGGCCTGAATAAATATTTGTTGAAATGAATTGAGTCTTTGGAACAGGAGTCTTTTGTGGTTGTTACTGGATACCTAGCAGAAATATTATGAAAGACACTTCAGTGTTTCACTTGTCAAATCTCAGCTTCATTTACCTGTAGGTTTTAAGAACATAGTTATGGAAATAATAAAAAGCCTGACATATAAAATTTAGTGGTAGGAGAAATGATGATGTAGAAGAAAGAATAATGTCTTTGACTGGAGGTTGAATGAGATAATAACACATATTCAACCAAATGTTACCCAAAATCCCTTTGCTGTTTTTTGTATCCCACTGACTTATGAAGTGAATTTGAGAAACTCAGGGCTGACAGGGAACATTTAGCAGAGTGGCCTCCAGTGAGAAACTTTTTAATAGTTAATAGTCACTAGTTTGGCTGCTCTGATGTCAGTCAGTAGGATTATGGTTTAAAAACGTTTACCTTTTGTTTCCTGCCAATTCTTTACCTTAGTTACTTTAGGTTTTTTTTTTTTTTCACTTTTTATGTCTCAATTACTGTATTTTATATATGTCAGATTTTAACTTTTTAAATGATTTAAAATTATGCTTATTTTTGAAAATCATCTTTATTCATGTATACTAGATGAGAGGTATTAAATTATATCTCTATCTGTGTTTATGTTTATGCTTATCTTAATTGGGAGGATTTTTTAAAAGTCTTTCCTCATTCTTTTTATTTTCTCTTTGTAATTTTAGCTCTTGACAACCCAGATTTATACCTCATATGTTCTAAATTTTCTGCCCTGCTGTTTGTATCTTTTTCTTCCCTTCATAATTTACTTTCTCATGCAGTTTTAAGTCTTCTTGGATATTCTTAAATGTCTGAGTTGATTTTCTCTAGAGTCGTAACACCACTGGGTGGGTATCATACTTGATTTTCTGGAACCCTGTTGCTTTTTAACATAACACCCAGTCCTTGGATGGGGAATCTGTAATCATCCTAGTACATAATCACTGTATTTGGGCAAAGAGTTGCATGCTGTAAGCCAGAAATTTGTGTAACCCCTGCAGTCACTCCTGGGGAGGGCTTCTCCCAGCCCTTAGTGCTAAACCAAGGGAGATGATACCCCTGTATCAATCATTCATGAGAGGTGGAATACTAGTGATTTTGTACCCATGTTTTCTGTTTAAAACTCCTGCTTCTAGGCTACTTATACAAGATCCCCACCTTCCCTGGGAAGATTCTACAAAGAATGAAGAAGCTGGTGAGAACAGGAGTTATCTCAACCTGAATTTTTCACAGTGAAATTTGTTTACTACACTGGCAAATAGTTATTTAAAGTCATCACATGTATCTTTTATCCAGCATTGTAAGAGTAGCACTCTTGATATGCAAAAAAAGTTCCTCCTGTTTATTTTCAGCAATTATATATATGCATGTGTATTTATACATGTAAAATATAGATATTTGTTTAAAACATACATAATTACATATAAAATATAGATGAATATTTAGTTTTCTTGTTACCCTCACAAATAGTTTATCTTAAAGAGTACTTTAAGATTAGTATTGTACAGTGTTAGGCTTTCTTTGGATACTTTATTATATTTTTATTTTCACCTTTGAATTATATACCCATATACCCATAACCTAGCTTCAATAATTATCAAAATATAGCCAGTTTCATTTTATTAATAATTAATTTCTTGTTCCCCAATCATTATCCGTTCATCTTTTCTCTCCAGGTTATTTTGAAGCTAAATATTAAAATTTTTTTTAATTAAAGTTCTGGAGAGTTTTCAGAATGAATTCTAGAGAGAATCTTGGTGGTGTAATAGCACTCTCTCCGGGATGGGGGTATGTCTTGCATTAACGTTCTTGGCTTTGTAAGACTCCTTACATTTTAACTGTCTGTTAGGACATGTGTTTCTCTGTTCAAATGGCAACAGAGAAAAAACTCTTTAAGTATTATACTGATGCTTACTCCTTAGCAGTATCTTATTGTGAAAGAGATGACTTTCAAGGGGAATTGCTTGAGTCCATCCACTCTCAGATCTTTTAAAGTACATTAATGACTTAAGTTTTATTGAACAGTTGTGTGCCAAAGGCATTGCATTAGTGAAATGCAGAATTACTTGTTATGCCATTTATCTGCTTCTAGATTGGTTAGACAGTATGATGTTGTGAATCTCAGGTCTAAGGCAAGGCCCAATACATTGTTCATTATAATGTATGGTCTTCTTTATGAGGAACCTGCAGAAAATTTTTCTGTTAAACTTTAATTCCAGGAGCAGTATGTCCTCTCTGGAGTCATTCCTATGGTTTTGATCTCACTGATACTGTGAAGTGTGAAATTAATGTTTTTTCCATCTTGTTGTGACCATCCTAAAGGTTAGAGCTAAATTTAGGGCCCAAAGATCAGTGTATAGGACATCATGGCATGGATTTTAAAAGTTATTGCCACCTCCCCTTTGTCCTCACACTTGTTTTTCTTTCTTCAGCTAGGACAAAATATAGACAAATTAATAAAAATCCTAATAGTAGTTATCTCTGGTTTAGGGTAAGAGAGATGATTTTATTAATTTCTTCTTATTTTTCTAGATTTCTTACAATATGCATGATAAGTAATAAGGACAAGGTGAAAACACTTTAAAAAATGGAATCTAAATAATGAACCACTAATACAGAAAGCCAGGGTCATGTGATAGTAAAGGGCTCTGTAAGTGTAGATTTTACTTTGTCATTTTGAATTAAACTTAATTGAAATGACCAAATAAACCTTTATGGAGCAAGGCTGTATGTTGAGCACTTTCAGAATGGTACCTCATTCCATCCTTGGAACAGAGAAATGTTCAATCCCCACTCTGTGGAGTAATAAAAAAACTAAAATATAGTGATCTATCCCCAAAAATACCTTCCAAAGGAAATGACAACTTCAGCTAAACAACTATTCATTGATGCTTTAACTTTACTATGTTTGCTTCACTCTTTCAGTGATCCATATTATTGATAAAAATAATTTACCCATTTCTTCCAGTATTTTGAGTTTTGTTTCTTGTCATGAAAATAAATCAGTCACAATTGCAATGCCCCTTTGAGCCCCATGAGAGGAGTGACAACATGACAGAGTGGAAAGAGAAGACTGGCCTCCTAGTAGACGACCCCAGTTATGGTTTTACCTAGTACTTACTGTGTGCCAAGCTCTGTTCTAAGCACTAGAGATATGCACTTGAACAGCTCTGGGATCCTAGACAGTCTCCTAACTTCTGAATCCTGAGTTTCCACATCTTTACAATGTCTCATCTGACAGGGATAGCAATACCTATTGTACCTACCACCAGGGGTGGTTGTTGCAAGAATCGAAAGAAAAATGCCTTGAGTGAATGTTTTGAAGAGGGCTCAGCAATGCTATATTTAGAAGGTAATTTTATTGATGAAATAGTTTGACATTTCCTTGTTACTCTGGATCAGCTGCCAATGAGAGTTGATTAAATGATGCTTGTGGAATTGAAAATTCAAAGAATTAATGGACTTTATGCTTTACCTTTTAAACTGCTTTATAGTATGGTTATTATGAAGAGTTTTCTTCTTTCTTTTCCAAAGCTAAAGATTTTTTTATTAGCACTGGCTTTCACTACGAGCTCTATAAGGGGGAGGGGAAGAGGACAAGCCTGGCTTGAGTACTATTTTTGCTACTTGCTTTCTGAGTAATCTTGGGCAATTTACTTATAATCTAATTGGCCTGTTCTGTAAAATGGGGATAATAAGTGTATATGCATTTTAATGACTTTTTAATAAGTTATCATGCAGGTGAATAATGTCTGTAGAGCAACACACAGTGCTTTGCATATGTTAAGCAGTCTATGCTAGCTTCAGTGACAGACCCATTTATAGCATTATTAAGGTCATAGCTTCAGGCCTGTATGGGCAAAAAAATACTCAGCCAATTTACATTTAAGGTAATTATGGAGAGGTATGTACTTATTGCCATTTTGTTTATAGTTTTCTGGATGTTTTCATAGATCTTCTTTGTTTCTGTCTTCTCTTGGCTTCTTCCCTTGTGGTTTGTTGGATTTCTTTAGTATTATGTTTTGATTCCTCTCTCTCTCTCTTTTTTGTGTATATAGATAGTCATTGTAGATTTTTGGTTCGTGGTTACTGTGAGATATATATATATAGCTATCTGTTTTAACCTGATAGTTGTTTAAATATGAAAACATTCCAAAAGCACTACCTTTTTACTGTTCCCTTATCCCATATTTTATGTTTTTCATGTCATATTTTACATCTTTTTATTTTGAGTATCCCTTAACTACTTATTGTAGTTATAATTAATTATAATACTTTTTTCTTTTAACCTTCATGCTAGCTTCTTAAGTGCCTTATCCCCTGGCTTTACTATATGTTTGCCTTTACCAGTGAGATTTTTTCCTGTATTTTCCTGTTTCCTTATTTCTAGTTGTGGCCTTTTCTTTTCCCCTTAAAGACCCTTTACCATATCTTGTAAAGCTGTTTTAGTTGTGTTAACCCATTTAGTTTTTTCTTTTTTTTTTCTTTTTTTTATTGAGGTATAGTCAGTTTACAGTGTTGCATCAATTTCTGGTGTACAGCATAATGTTTCAGTCTTACATATACATACATATATTCCTTTTCATATTCTTTTTTATGATATGTTACAAGATACTGAATATAGTTCCCTGTGCTGTACAGTATAAACTTGTTTATCTATTTTATGTATAGTAGTTAGTATCTGCAAATCTCAAAACTCCCAATTTTTACTTTTCCACTCCTTCCCCCCAATAACCATAAGTTTGTTTTTTATATCTGTGAGTCTGTTTCTGTTTTGTAAATAAGTTCATTTGTGCCTTTTTTTTAAGATTCCACATATGAATGATATCATATGATATTTTTCTTTATCTTTCTGGCCTACTTCACTTAGAATGATGCTCTCCAGGTCCTTATGTTGTGGAAATGGCATTATTTTATTCTTTTTTATTGCTGAGTAGTATTTAATTGTATATGCATACCACAACTTCTTTATTCAGTCATCTGTTGATGGACATTTAGATTGGTTTCATGTCTTGGCTATTGTATATAGTGCTACTATGAACACCGTGGTGCATGTGTCTTTTTGAATTAAGGTTCTCTCTAGAAATATGCCCAGGAGTGGGATTACTGGGTCATATGGTGAGTCTACTTTTAGTCTTTTGAGGAATCTCCATACTGTTTCCCATAATGGCTGCACCAAACTACATTCCTTAGTTTTTGCTTGTCTATAAAACTTTGTTTCTCCTTTAATTCTGAATGATAACCTTACTAGATGGAGTATTCTAGGTTGCAGATTTTTTTTCCTTTCAGCACTTCCAGTATATCCTGCCACTTCCTTCTGGCCTTATAAATTTCTGCTGGAAAAATCAACTGATACTCTTATAAGGTTTCCCTTGTATGTGATTAGTTATTTTTCTCCTGAAGCCTTTAAAATTAAGTTTTTATCTTTAACTTTTGCCATTTTAATTATTATATGACTTGGTATGAATCTCTTTGGGTTTGTCTTGTTTGGGACTTTCGGTGCTTCCTGGACCTGGATGTCTGTTTCCTTCCCCAGGTTAGAGAAGTTTTCAGCCATCATTTCTTCAAACATGTTTTTTTTTGCCCTTTCTCTCCCTCTCTTCTCCTCCTGGGACCTCTATAATATGAATGTTAGTGTGTTTGATATTGTTCCATAGGTCCTTTAAACTCTCCTCATTTTTTAAAATTCTTTTTCCTTATTGCTGTTCTGTTTGGGTGATATGCATTATTCTGTCTTTCACATTTCTTCTCTCTTCTTCTGTATTATCTAATCTGCTGTTGATATTCTCAGGTGCATTTTTTATTTCAGTTATTGTGTTCTTCAGTTGTGATTTGGTCTTTCTTATATTTTCTGAGTTTTTTTGAAGTTCTCATTGAGTTTCTCCATTCTTCCAGAGAATGAGCATTCTTATGATCATTTCTTTGAACTTTTTATCAGATAAATTACTTAATCTCTGATTCATTAGAGGGTTTTTCTTGGGGTTTTATTTTGTTCTTTTGAAACATATTCCTCAATCTCCTCATTTTGTTTGACTTTAGGTTTTTGTTTCTATAAAGTAGGCAAAATAGCTACCTTTCCTGGTCTTGAAGGATTGGCCTTATGTGGGAGTGTCTCCTGTGTAGACTGCTTGTGCCCGGTGACTTTGGTAGGCTGGCTGGAACTGGAGCAGGCTTTGGCCAGGTGTAGTCTCGTGGATACCATCTCTCTGTCTTTGCTACCCATTTTCATGTGGTCCTTTTATGTGTAATAGCTGCACATAAAAGTCAGTCAGCCCTCAGGTCTTCTTCAGGACGAATTGCTCTATATGTAGGTGGGATTCAGTGTGTCTGTGGAAGTAGATGACTTCAGGTCTTCCTATGCTTTCATCTTGGAACCCCCTTCCCTGATTCTATAATTTTTTTATGTTTTGAAAACTGGCAAATTGATTTATATCATAGTAACTCTAATGAAGAGATGTTTAAATTTTATTTACAAATGTGTCTAAATTCAGTGTTATGAAAATACTGTATTTATTTGATGTAAACTACATTCTACTGATGTGTGCTTGTATTGATTCTTAGTGAATTGTAGATTGAATTCAAAATAGCAAGTGCTAACCTTGATATAAATATTTTCATATTTGCATCATAAGTATGAGAATTTGCAGTTTGAACATTTCATAAATATTAATCAATTAAACTTCAGAACACTCCAGTGATCAAGATATTTTAAATCAACATTCTGGATGAGTATTAAGAGTTTCCAGCCCACAAAGATATTTTCTCCCATCTGTCCTCTAAAACCCTATCCTGATAAGAGTCTTAATATTGATTTGTTCCTTAAAACATATCTCACTTTCCTTTTTGTTTTTGAAAGAAGTATTTTAAAATGTATTAAATGTAGCAAGGGACGGCTCAGGCAGTTTGTTTCTGTGGACATACCTGATCATTTGGAGTGGCTTGGAGCCTATTTAGTCCAGTTCTCAGCCAGCTCAATTAAAAACAAAATCAACCTGAGTAGTGATAATGGTATCTTCTATTTTGGTCAGAATTATCAATCTAGTTATGTTGGGAGATATAATGATGATGTGTTTTGTCTTAAGAAGTCTCATGATCAAGTGAAGTGATGAAATTAATAAATTTTGCATCTTATCCATTAAAAGCACCAGTATTTGAATAATGTGGGATTCATTTACTCAGTAAACATTTTGTAACATATCTTTATTCTGTAGGCAAAGACCTGCTGATGTAAAAAGAGAGAAAGACCATGCCTCTCCCTGAAGAGCTCACAGGCCACTGCGTGGCTTCCTTAGGCACGTTAGCTAAAATGTAGTGAAATTTTTTTAATCCTTTTAAAAATAAAGTAGCCTCTTTTCCTATTTCAAGCTTAGCTGATTATTATATTTAATGGCCTACATAAACATTATGCAGTGAATCCCCTGACTTTCTTGTCTTAATGTGCAAAAATACATATAAATGTAGAAATGCAAAATCCAGAGTTGAAAAGTTGGATATACTACTTTGGAAGCACAATGAATAATAAAAAACTTAATTTTTTAAGTTGTGAAATTAAGAAACAGTAGTTTTAAGATTAATTTATTTTAATTTTTAACTTGTTTTAAATTTAAAGGGCAGTATAATGTATGACATATGTATTCCTTTATATTTCAAGAAGCATAGGTAGCTCTATGTTAGTATATAAGATTATTTTTGAGAAAGGACCTCAGTATATGAGAAAATGCTGACTACTGTTTCTTGAACATTAGTACTCAGAATTTATCTTTTATCAAAAATCATTGAGAAGAGTGCTTTCTAATGGAGAAAAGAACTTACCAAAGTTTTCAAAAATCACACTTAATTTTTCCCCGGATTTTAAAGTATTACATATCTGTTTTCAGTGACATGGCATATGTGACCAGTATCTGTTGCATTACTTTAACATTTAGGTTCATCTTTTCAAGAAAGGAAAGCATCATTAGTTTTCTGTTTTTGCATGAATTGCTCTCCAAATCAAGCTTCTTATGCAGATATCTTGAGTATTACAAAAGTCTGTTTTCCAGTAACTATACATTACACTCTCTTCATCTATAACTGAACTGTTCTTTGATGATTTAATAGGCTTGTTGATGTGTCCTACTTTGCTTGATTGCCTACTATAGGTACTATACACTAAGAGTTAGTTAAGCTGTCAAAATACTATAAGATCATATGGAAGCAGTTAGTTTCTGCCAAGTTAGTAAGCCAGTGTTTCAGAAATGCAACTCTAATTCTTAATCATATCTTTAGAAAAAATTAGAGTTGCTGGGTACCGACCAGATACAGAACATTTTCCTTATTTCCTTTCCTTTTTCTTTTTATCTTTGTAAAAATGCTGTGTGGTTGGAATTATTTTACAGATTAGGAACCGGTGTCACAGATAATTTAATAACAAGGCTGCATAGTTAATAAATGACAAAGGTCTTTTTGCTCTGAAACACTTGTTTTCCCAATGGATCATAGTTCCACATCAGGGATCACTGCACTGCAATGCATAGGGTTGCTTTACTATGGCGTTTATCAGCTAGTCTTAGAAAAAACTCCTCTTTTCAAAATGAATTGGATCTATTATATCTGTTCGTGGGGTTCCATCAGTGTAGAGAGTTAGTGGGAGTTTTGGACCACACCTTACTCCCCAACGCATACTTCATCTTTTTATCCTCTATAAGAGTGTTTCTTTTTAATTCCTTTTAAAAATACCAGTATGAAATGTAAAATATTATATAATGCTTCCCTGTGTAGTGAGTTTTAGCCCTAAGATTAAGTGTGAGTTGGCTGAGTCGCACAATTTACTACCACATATTCTCCAACTCAAGATGTGAAATTGAAGAATTTCTTATCTCTCTTCTGTAGCATTATGAAGAGTTCTTTCTTTTGTTAGTTGTGTGACCTTGGACAAATTACTAAGCCTCTTTGAGCCTTTTTAAAAAAATCTGGAAGTATGTCCTGATTTTCCTATTCCATGTACTTATTGGGTAGATCTATTGAGACAAATTAAGCCAAACCTTTTGTAACATTTGACATATGGGATAGTGATTCTCAGATTTGAGTATTCATGAGAATCATGTCCTTAGTGTGTTAAAAATGCAGAGTCCTGGAGCCCACTTCCAGTGATTCTACTTCTGTGGATTTGGAGAACAGAAGCAGACCAACATATATAAAAAAGATTGTGCCAATAGCTTATGAAATTTTGTTATAAAAATGCACATAAAATGTCTTTCGGAGACTGGTTTTCACCTTTTAAATCAGTAAAGATGAAAACAATTAACAATACTTGGTATGGGGTGTGGGGTAAGGACTGTCCTTGTGTGTCATTGATGTGAGTATAAATTTGGAATCATCTTTCTGGAGACAAGTTGGGGAATATGTATTAAAAGACATAGAAATATTTTTGCCCTTTGATCTAGCAATTCCATTTCTTGGATTCCTTGAGATGGAAATCCCACATGTACACAATCATATGTGCAGGAATATACATTGCATAGTTGTTTATGAAAGGATACACTAGATAACTTAAGTATGTCACAGTAAGGAATTAGGTAAATGAATTATGTTATATGCACATTATGAAGAATTATGCAGACATTAAAATGTAGATGCAGAACTACATTTTCGTTTACATAAAAGTGTCTGTGATATGTAGTTAAGTGAGAAAGGTTTATAAAACATGTGTAAGATGAGCCAATTAAAATTTTTATGTATACATAGAAGTCTAGAAATATAATCTGTTCACCATAATTGTTGATTGTTTTTTCTGGCTGAGGGGATTGTGTTTTCACTTTCATTGTATTTAATTTTTAATCAAATATGAAAAATTTATAGATTTTTATAATCAGAGAAATAAAGCATTTTTTCTGCTTTTAAAAGGAAAAATATTTATGGGACTTACATTATTGATTAATATCATTATTTTCTCTCATACTTTGTATCTAGAGCCCTTTCCACCCCCCATTCTTCTGCTAAACATAGGAGTTACTGGGTTTGTTTTCTTCTTAGGCTCTTACAAGAAGACTCATTTGTGTGTTAGTTCTGGTGACAGAACCCAAGGAGATTGCTGCTCCCTTCCTGATTTTTTAAATTTAATTTTCATGATAAATTGGGACATCAGCATTTTTAGACCGTTTTATGTAACTAAGCCCTAGCCACCATGGTATGATGTACTTTTACTTGGCTGCCACGTGTCTTGTTTGTTTTGTATTGTGTTTTCCCAGCTTTCTAACCATATCTAAAGATGTTGCTGATGGAGGGAGAAATACGTCCTCTATTTTTATTTTCCTGATGGCTTACTGATTATCAGGGACAGAAAGCCACTGAGTCCACTTCTACTCCTGTCACCTAATCACATATTAATTGTAGAAGGGAAAAACAAACATCTATTTAGGCTAACGATTTTGATAAGAAATGTTTGTGAATGTGTGTGTGAGTGCATGTGTAGAAGCATTAAAACCTGGAAGCATTAATGAAAACTGATTTACTGAACTTAAGTGAGGAAGTCTAGATTTAAGTTCTAGCTTAGTATATCTGCTACATAGGAGAATCATTTAAATTCTCACATGTTCTGTTTTCTCATCCACAAAATGGAGATAATTGTTCCTATATTACCTATAAGTTTTGATGCATGATTCAATCGCTGTGTCCTTCATTCATCTGTACTACAAAAATATATTGAGCACCTACTTTAGACGAGGCACTAAAATAGGACATGGATCTAGAACAAAACAGACAAAATCCCTGCTTCCTTGGAGATTACATTCTAGTGGGTAGAGGTGCACAATGAAAAATAAGCATAATAAATAGTAAATTATATGAATTCAAGTGAGAGATGACAGTGGCTTGGATGAGAGATGAGAGTGAGTTGTCCAGGTGGTTAGAGTAATTTATGAAGCACAATATAAATGAAGGTATATTTATTCTTATAAACATGATACTGAACCAGAGGGTATCCATTTCTTAAAATTTTTCTTCAGAGCTTTAAATTTAAATGGATATTATTTGAATGCAGGTATTTTAACATCATATGTCTAGACATTAATGGGACATCTTAGTTTTAGACTGATTTTACTAAAGCCCTTGTGAAGAAATAAAAGTTTCAAGCTCTATAAAGATTGCCTTTGTTCTTCCTTTGGCATTACAGATAGCACATGATCTGGGGTGATTCACTGTGCCCTTGCTTATTTCAGAAATTGAGAAGTCATTCTCAACACTTCCCTCTCTCTGTCCCCTCTCTGTGGTATAATCACCATGTCTTGCCCATTGTGTTTTCAAATGACATCTCTAACCTATTTACTTCTGTCCGTCTCCACTTACCCCCACTATCCAAAACATCATCAGTTTTGCTTGTACTGCAAGTATCCTCGTCCCTTTTCTACTTAGCAAACAGAATTTTGTATAAGCAAAAGTCTCATCAAGTGTCACTGAAGGGTTTTACCCTGGTGTGAAACCCTTCAGTGATGTCTTCTGTAATTCATTCTCCACGGGGCTCTGTCCGTTCTCCGTCCTTCTTTGTACCTCAGAAGGTACACACTGCATCGCAGGGACTCCTTTGGCTTCTAGCTTCGCATTGAAGGTGGCATACTTCTCCTTGCGCTAGGATGAAGTCCACAGTCCATGACACCGGCAGTAATCTGCAAGGAAGACCCTGCACCATCTGACTGATCTATCCAGGAAGCTCGTCTTGCCTCTTGTCCTAGTCTGTCGCTCTGACGGTTGCCTTCAGTTCCTTAAGACCCCAGTCCCCTCCTACCTCCTTGAGTTCATGCATTCACTCCTTCTGACTGAACCACTTTTCCTCCACCTCCCTTCCCTTCACCCTTGCTCATCCCAAATGTCTCAGCTTTAATTTCCCTTCCTCAGAGAAACCCTCCCTGGTTATTCACTCCCGTTTCTCACTAAATTTTTCCTTTGAAGCAGGTGGTATGACTGTACATACATATTCATGTCATTATTTGCATAATGTTTCTTTTCTCTCCTAGATTCTAGGCTTCATAAGGTCACAGCTATGTAAGTTTTTATTTGTCTTTTAAATCTCGGCCTCAGAAGTAGTACTTGGTAAATACAGAGGCCTCATTAACTGCCTGGTGAATGCATTCAGAAAGTGAAGATAGCATCACAGGTAGTTTTCAGTAATTATCAAAGAAATGTTAATGTGGTACTGTAGGGTCAGACCAAGGAGCAGGACTAGAGTTCAGAATTACAAGGAGAACTAGGAGAACCCAGTTGTGTGCATCTTTCCTATGCTGAAATCGATACCCATGAACCCGGTGCTACTATGTAAGACACTAAAGACCACATGCTAAAGAAAATAACGTCAACAGGAGTTCCTCGTATTTCAGTTTAGAAGTTGTAAGACTATGTATTACATATGCTTATTATAGAGTTTGTGACTGGAATTACTGATTTTTTTCTAACTTTAATTAAGAGCAAAGTTATTTTAACAAATGGAAATGAGGGAGAGAAGGCTTTGGCACCATACATGTGGGTGAAGACAAAAAAATGACATTAATAAGATTTGAGAAAGAAACCTATAAAGTTATAATATAAATCTTGTTATTAAAAAATCCAATTTTTAAAAAATTTTTTGGTTAACACACTCAATAAAAGATACCTTTTAAACAAAATTTGGTTTTGCCAATAGTAAACTACTGTTTTATTCATTAAATATTTTGGAATCTGATCTTTTACATTATTTTCATTATGAAATGTTACTTATTTTCTACTAGAAAGTGAAAATCTACTAATCTCAGTATTATAACTTAGTTTTGTATCATTGATTCATTTTTAAAAGTTTGAAGAGTACCCTGGGAGGGCACATCAATAGCCATTTCAGAAGTAAACAGATATGTTACTGAAATACATAGGGTATTCTAAGTATTTCAAATTCATAGATTTGAATGGAACTTATTTTTGACTTTATGAAGAAACAGTCTTTGATGGACATTTTTAGTGATGCTTCTATTCCAAAATAAGTTCTGTGTCTGTAACATTCTAGAAATAGATGTGTTTGATGGAAATGTTGACAGACTCTATTTGTAGGCAGTGAATGAAGCCACCTAGAGTTTTAGTGACCTCTGTTTCAATGAATGGCTATTCATATTTATTATTATCAGTTCTAATAATAATCAGTCTTGAAGTGCCAGCCGGGCACTGTGCAACATTTGATGTGCTCTGAGTCTAATGAGTCCACTTCTGAAGTACCATGGTTCAGCACACTAAAACCAGTACGCGCCAGAGGATGATTCAGCTTTCAGCCTCTACCTTTTCCACAAGTTAATATATGATAGGAGTTCAGGGCATGCATGTAACAGACCCTGTAGTGTTAAGTCATTCTTGGCACTGCAAAGGAAGGTAATTTGTTTAAGACTTATTGTGAGGTGGAAACTGCAGAACAAACTCCTGAAAGAGATAATGTCCGATACTCTTTTGTCTTTTTTTAAAACTTTTTTTTTTCTGTATGGGCAGCCACAAATGATTCTGAGCTTAGTAGAAAAAGGCACAGAAAGTTGTTTTTGATAACACGGAGAAACTTCCTCAGTAGTTTGGCTAAGGTATTTGGAAAATTCGAGTCCTTCAATAAAAAGAGAAAAACCCAGTTAACAATTGTTTACCTAGTGTCTACTGTCTGCTTATCAAGGTGTTACACTCAATACATGGTGTGCTTTTGAAAGAAAGAATGCTTGTATGTATAGACAGGGATGATGAAATGAAAGAAAGGTGCTGAAGAGCTGTGTGTAAAGGAACATCTGGAGGGTGTGTGATCTGTAAGAAGTGTGTGGTATAATATCCCCCCATATGGTAAGAGGGCATGTGGTTTCATGAAACTAAGTAATTCTTAATTTATGCCAAAGTGAAGTCATTACTCTTAATACCAAAGCAGTGATTTAAGTGCCTTATTTGAGAGCATCAATGAGCCTTAAAACTTTTGATGAAAACATTTTAGAAATTTTAAGAGGTGAATAGGAAAATCTTTTAGAAGTTTTTACAAAAATTTTTTTGATTAGGTTATTTTGGCATGTTTATGTATGTATGTCTTTAAATGGAAACTACATGGACACTCTGCTTGTGAATTTAATTCCCCAAATCTCTCTCAAGTACCTTCTATTTTTCAGGTAATGCATATCATCTGTAAGGGCTAAAATAGGGGTAAGGTGCACACATTGTTTAGAAACTTACCACATATATGGGAAACAAAACAATCTAGAAGGAGATTTTTTGAAAACACACTAAAAATTTATCATCCAGTAGGAAAGGCAATTTGGGAGAGACAAAGAAGGACAGCATCCCGTTCAGTTAGAGAGGTCAGGAAAACCTCATGGAAGAGGTAAGCACTGGGATGGACCTTGAAGAAAGAGGCTTATTTGTATATATGAAGATGGAGAAGGAAGAGACATCTGACTTTAGATAATGGACTATAATAGTGCATGTGAGGGAGGGGGGAAGATGGGAAACTGGTATCTAACCAAATACTTCACTTGTGATTTTTGGTTTTTGCTACAGAATTGGTCAGAGGATGTTGCTGTCCATGATGGCTCTGCTTTCTGTTGAGAAAAAGCCACTGCGTTTCTAAGCAGCCAGTACCTTTGCCACACCAATGATATTTGTCCCTGTTAAAGAAGTTTTTCTGTCCTCTTCTTTTATATTTGCAGCTTATTACATAGCTGTCTTTTGGGCATGCTGCCAGCATCCATTCGCCATATGCGGTAGGTGTTGTGCACTGGTGCTTCTTCCTTGATAATTCCTCAGTGTCTAGAACAGTGCCTGGGAAGCAGCAGGCACTTGTTAAATATTTAGTTAATGCTCTTGGAATACTTTACTACATTTAGTATCAGGTATACTGAAAAGCAGATTAAGCTTATCACAAGAAACTGTGACTGTGGTGATAGGTACAATTTTCAGTCCTGTGAAGCATCTAATATCTAATTTCACAGTAGTGGATCAGTTTCATGAAAAACTGCACATCTTTGTTTACTAGAGTCAGACAGCAGTCAGGTATCTTTGGTGACTGGTTTCAGTGTTTGCACTCTCATCCATTCATATACTATCTAGGCAATATCTCTCTTAGAAGAGTTACTGTATTGGATGATTCCCTTTCCTTGGAAGATACTTGGCACATACTATCTTTAACCATTTTATTTAAAGTAAAAAGACAGGTCAAGATGTTTGTTTCAGTCCTGTGATAGTCCTTATAGTATATCTGAATTTTCTAAGGTTATTGCCAAACTGACCTTCATTCTTTACACTGTCAAGAGTTTTCTTGTCTGTCTGTCTGTCTGTCTGTCTGTCTGTCTATCTATCGTCTATCTATATCCACCCCCACGTGTTTATTTTTGTATAACATTTATTATGTCAGGAACTGGGCCACATTTGTTATTCCTCCCCGCATATTTGCTTTGTAAATAAGGAATTGAAGATTAAGAGGCTTAGCTCTTTTGTTCAAGAGTAAATAGTAAGTTACGGATGTGGACTGAATCTGAGAGATTCTTTATTTGATAGTGTTCTCACTTCCAAAAGATGCCTTCTAAAGATTTATTCTTTGCTTATAACAGATTAGGAGAATTAATAAAAGTTCTCAACACTGAGGAAAAAAATTAAACACTTGGGATATCTGAGCATGTCAGAAACCAACAGCTCTTTGCTTTATCTTAGGAGAGCAGAATGGTGTCTGGAGAGAACTGCATTTGAAAAAATATTGGCAAAAACATTAAAAGGCTTACTATATAGTGTCAAAAATACAGTCGTCTAGGGATACAAGAAGCTCAAACTTGTAATAAAATGACACAAATTATTTGAGAGTTTTAGAGACTTACCAAGAAAAGATTTTTAGTTTAAGTGCTTGCCTATATTTTTCAGGGCTAAAGATAAGTTTCCGTTTCGAAGAGTCAATGAGAATGGACAGGACTGAAGTATAGCTATGAGCACTTTAGTGGTTGACTTTCTCAGGTTAGAATTTCCTAAATACCTGAAGTATTGCCGGCTGTTACTGCCAATATTCTGCTTGCAGTCTGAGGTACATTTTGTGCTTCTCATCATGTTGAGGGGTATCACTATGTCATATTTCATCTGTAAAGTGAGCAGTTTTTATAGTGAAATGATCTTGTTATTTTATGCTAGAGTAGCATAAACTTCTTACTTTTTCTGTGTACCTCTTTTTATTTTTTTAGTAGCACTTAATCACATTACTGTCTTACCACAATGTAACTTCACATTTATTTGTATGATGTTTTAGTTGATGTCTGTCTCCTTTAATGGACTCTATATTCCACAAGGACACTTCTCTGCTTCCTTACATATTTGCAGAACCCGGAAGAGTGTCTGACATAGAATATATGCTCTGTAAATTTTTACTAGATACATGAAAGGACCTTTGAGGAATTTTTAGGGTAGGCTAAGTAAGAACTCATTTTTCAGTATCACTGACTGCATTATTTTCTACATGCTCAGAAAGCATTTGTAAAGGGTGGAATTATTTAGCTGTCAAGAGCTTTTATTTTACTTTTTTATTTTTTAACTTCTGTTACATTCGTACAAAGTAAATTCTTATATTCAAAAAAGGTTACCTTTCTCATTGAATGTACTTTATTTTATTTTTTAATAAACTTAATTTTTTAGACAAGTTTTAGGTTCACAAAAAATTAAGTTGAAGTTACCGAGATTCGTATTATTTTAAAATACTTGGATTACTGAGTAACCAGTAAACCATTTGATCAGTGCATTATGTATCATATATATAAACTGTTGTGCTATTACAAAACTCCCCAAAAGCAACCTTTTGTGCAGTAATATTGTTCCAGACATCTCTAATTTTATTCATAGACTGTTGGACCTTATAGGGATAGCTTTTAAATGATACCTTTTTCCCATTTGGAAAACCCTTCTTTGATTTACTTGAACTTATTTATAATTAAAACCATTTAGATATGTTGACTTCTTGTCTGATTTCTCCAACAACTTTTTTTCTTGAAGAAAATAATATATATTAGCACTTTTGTCTGTATTTGCAGATGAGGAAATTGAGGTGAGGAAATTTTTTATGGTCACTTAGCTAATAATTAGTAGGAAGTTACAGAGAATTATTTTATCCATCTTTTTTCTTGTTGTTACAAAGAAGAAAATAACCACTCTTGTAGTAGTTTTTCGGTTGCTTCTCTCTCTATTTAGCTGTGCAATTATACTCAAACAATTATACTGTCATTTCATTTTCATTTCATCTTTCATTCCTTTTTTTTAATGCCCATGGCATTGGTTAAAACTTCTTTGACCAAAAAGGTTTAAAATGTGAACAACAGTGTTTCTAGGAGAATATTCCTAATGCTTCATTAAGTAGTGATGTCAGCTGTTATTTTGTATAGAATTTTTAAATGTAAATGGCAACTTCTTTTAATCCCTAAAACTATAATTGTTAGTATATTACCTGAAGAAGCATTGGTAGAGACCATTGTAACTACAAATCTTAATCAAAAGTTTGGTTTGGGAATAGTCTTTCTAAATTTATATCTGAGACATACTTGTCTTTAAAATCATAATTTCAATCATATTAGGCCAAGAGTATTTATAATTTTAAATTGAGTTAAAATGAGTTTAAGAAATAGTATCACGAGCTCAAGGGCTAGAGTATTGAGGCTGCTAATTTTATGGCAATCTTACTCTGAGGAGAACCCGAATGTGGAACACTTGGGAAGTGTTTGCACACATAGGAACACAAAGACTCAGAGGTTAGGGGAAGATGTATATTTCAAAGATTTAGGTCACTATCACTACCTGTTTGTAATAAAGGGCTGGCTCTGCCCAGCTTTACTCACCAGGTTATTTTCACCTTATTTCACCTTTATAAGTTATATGCTTTCTTTGTGAATGCTTTTAAAATCATTTTAGAAACAAGATTGACTGAGTATCAGTAAATACTGGGAATTTTGGAACGAGGTGAGCTATAAATAACTTAGTGTTATAAAAATAATAAATTATGCATTACCTCACAAATGAATTTCTGATTTGTGTGGTGTACCTGTTCTTTTCATCACTTCTCTAGTCTTTTTTTTTTTTTTCCTGTTTCATTGCTATGTGAGTTTTATGCCCATTACTCACTTATGTTAACCCTGTTGGTCAATACGGGTGGCACAGATTTCCTCAAAGGCCATTTGTGATTTGCAGTCTTGTTAACCTTGAATTAAACCATTTAGGTCTGATTTTTTTTCTTTTCTTGAACATATAGCTTACTAAAAATACAACCTGTATTCCGGGTCTTGAGTATATGGTGTCTCCCTTCATGAGAAGCCTTTCTAGCCTGTTCTGGGTAAAAGCTGATACATCTTTCTGTAGGCCTTCTTGCATTACTATGTGTTATGAGGCATTTATACATTGCTTCAAGTCTTACTGGGTAGGACTCATGTCACTTATGACATATATCATAGATTAATAACTTGAGCTTTTCTTTTCTTTTGATTTTAAAGTCTGTGAGGAAAGGCACCTTACATTCTTTTATACCTGTCAAGGAGCCTAGTGCTTGTTCCTTCTACAGGTTAGAGCGCAGATTTTCCACAGTATTCTCGTCTTCACAGAATGTATAGCTTATTTAATACTTGTTTGAAAGAAATATTGCCCCCCCCTGCACAATGGGCATATTAAACACACACACATACAGGTACAACACAGATCAAATCTTCATGCATTTTAGGGACATGCGTTGTGTTGACCCCTGCACTGTGTGCCTATCACACCACTAGTGGCAGACTTGACCATCTTTGTGCAGAGGAAGGTAGAGCAGTGGTGGCAGTGGGCTGTCATAACCGTTAATTCATGTCCACCCCCAGGGCAGTCAGGATTGCTTCCTGAGTTTTTCTCTGTAGTTTGAGCTAATAGAAAGCATTAGAACCATCTCTAGAAGATTTTATATTACCATTGGCAAGAAACAAACAATTGACATCAGGCATAAGTCTTGTTTTGTGTTATTCTTTTGGCACATCGTTTCTGGGGAAGTTATGCTAATCCACACCATCTGCAGATACCAGATGTGCCATTGAGAGGTGCACAAGTTCCTTTCCAGAAAACTGCTTGATGTCGAATGTCAATCATTCATGTTGAAATGACAGCACCTACCATCAAAGAAGGGAGAACAACTACAGTTTGTGTTTTTTCTTTACCATCACATACCAATCTGGATGGTTAATACTGTGATAAATTAAATGTGGCTGACAGGGAAAACGAACAAATGTAATTGCTCAGTCCATCTTTTGTTCTTTTGGAGAATAGCTATAGAATCTGTTAAAGACCATCTCATTGAGTATACATGTACAGTAGGTGTGGTTGCATCTTGCTGACTACCTTATATTTCTTGTCTTGTATGGTTTATTATCTTAAAAGAATTTCCTGGGAAGGTGTCAGCAGATGGTGCTGGGCATGGAGTAAGTGTTGTCATTGCATGGTTGTGTATGCTTCCAGGAACTCTCTCCCAAATATGATTTTTGAAAATAAGCTTGTTCATTTAAACACACTAATAGGTTCTTCATTCATAACATTATATCATAAAAGACATTGCCATCAATTTAATGGAACTATGATTTTGTATTTTTTGGTTGGGGAAGAGAGAGAGAGAGAGAGAGAGAAAAAGAAGAATTTACAGTTGACTTTCATCTGGAATCTTCTCAGGTTCTACCTGGGTCTGAATGTATCTCCATTTAGAGGTAATAGAAATCTTTTATGTTCTTGTTTCATGACTTTTCAATTTTGGCAGCTACTGTTAAACATTAAAAGAAAAGAATGTCAGGGCATAGTTCAGTTTGAACTGTTGAATATGCCAGGTACACTCTGAAATTCCACTGATTTCTGGAATATTAATGAATAACTGTGTTTGCCAGCAACTGGAGCTTACTGTAAGCTTTCCTTGTGCAAGAATGTGTCCATTTGGAGAGCAAGTCACTTCCTTTCCTTTCCCTTGTCCTTGTTCTAAATTTTCTGCAGCCACACTACTCTGTTGCCTGAAGGGGCTTTGTATGGACATCAGAGAATATTTCCTGATAGTCCGGTATTCTATAAACATGTTCCAACAGTTGTATCAGAAAAAAAGTGTGTTTTGATTTAAATTCTTCTCCTTAGGGAATGGGAAATCCCCCGTTAACCCTGCTCAATGCTGTTCTTATTTGAGTTTTGCCAGGAAATGAGGCTTTTTTTTTTTTAAGTCATAATGATTTCTACAAACTGTCTTGGATAAATATCTAAAGTCACTCTTTGGTCCTATAAATGGTATACGGTGTTGCTCCTAAGACTTGACTGTAAGGGAATTTATAAGGGAAAATGAATGAAGAGCAAGCTTAGTCCAAAAAATATGGAGTCCTCAGAGAAAATAGGAGATCCTAAGTGTTAGAAGAATTACACTGTTTTGCTTTTTTGAATGATAGTGCCCATTGATAACTCACCTCAGAAGTAGGTAAAATCATACATTTTATTTTCTCTGTACTAACATATACAACCTATAAAGAAAAATATTTTAAACATTTTTGCCAGCCTTTGTGCCTTTATCCTGCTTATTCTTTCTGCCTAGAGACTTGATGCTTTACCCACCAAACCCTGGGCTCAACCCCAGATGAATTCACCAGGGAACTAGTTACTAGTCTTCTTTGTAGGATTTTTTTTTTTTTTTGGCTTCTCAGGGAAGAATTGAGTGCTTGCTCCATTCTGTACCTCCAGTCTCCTTCCCTTCCGCTCTCAGTGAACTGCTTATATCCTCTGATAATAGGCTAGCAGCTGTGTTTCTCACCTGACTGAAGTCCTTGATGAGAATTTCATCTTTTCTCCTTTTTTGTTAGGCATATCTTTGAATCTCTCTTTGGGACTTAATGGATGTCTATTAAATGTTTGTTGAGTAAACGAATAGATGAATAATTTAATATTATTTTTTATGCAGAATTTTCACATATGGAAAATCATATTTGACATCTTTATCTTCAAGGTTCAAGTGGGTATAAAATTGTGGACCATATATTGCAGATAAAATAATTTGTATCTTTTTTAATTTTGAAAAATGTAATAACAGTGTGTTATATTAATCATTGATGTTGCTGATACTAAACTCAAAATATTAATACCTTGGTATAAATTGGAATGTTTTTTATTAAGTTTCATTAAATTTCTTTGCTTAAACCATTTTAAATTTGAGATATTATGTCTCATGTTTCGTGTTAAAAAAAGAACTTAATTGATTGAAAATCATACCAGCAAAAGTTACTCTTACCCTTTTAAAAGCAGAACATAGCAAACAGTTTGAAAAAAATTCTTTTAATCCTAACGTCAGTAAATTATTTTCGACATTTTTGTCTGTAACAGCCCTGCAGGCCTTTTTAAAATGCACTTGTGTATAGACTTTAAAGTAAAAAGATCACACTGTACATATTGTTTTTTAACTGAGCATCACTTTTGAGTTGACCAAATTACCCAAAACATTTTAGGGTAGGAGTTGTCATTTGATGATCATCTCTGCAGATGATACATTGAAACTAGAAGGTCAACCATATGGAGAGGTTAAAAATAAAATCTGCTGGCCTTCAAAATCCTCTTATCAGCCACCTAACGGGGTCAGATGCTGACAATGATGCTTCTGAGAGCAGTGAGTAAAGACAGATTGCAGAACTTCTATAATTGTGAATTGTGTTGTCAATTTATTTAATTTTGCTTATCTTTGTTCCCAGTCTTGGGGTCTCTGGACTGTACAAATTTGATGTCAAATCTCAGATGCAGCCCAAAGAGCCAGTAGTCATTTACGTATTCATAGGTGAAATAAAATATTTTACGATATGTCAATCAAGTATACCCCAAATCAGAAAACAAGTGTTTTCTCAAAGTAAGTTCCTTCTAAATATAGCTAAAAAGATCTACTTTGTCATTAAAGTGAATGAATATTCATTTTTAGAACAGGCAAGATATTTGGATTGTGTTAAACATATGTCTGTTAGTGAAAGTATGAGTCACAAAGATAAAATTTCAGCTAAAAATGATATAGGAAAAAAACAATAAATATACACATGGTAAAACAATTCTTTTTCTTGTAAACTTTTACTTCTCTATTTTTACTGATTGTGATATTGTTTATTTTCTGTTATTAGTAGTTGAGTCTGGCTGCATTGATGCAGAGAGATTGAGATGAAACAAGAGGCCAGATCATCACTTGGTAGGTATAGTACAGTGGGGGCAGTAACTGATGGTGGTGGTGAGCATAGAAAGGAGTGAGTGAGTTCTAGAGCCATTGAAAAGCTGTCTTAATGAGACTTAAGTATTTTGTGTGTGAGTTTGTGTACATGTGTGTATGAGTGCGTGCGTGTGGGGGACAGGGAAAAGTGAAGGAGAATATTTTTATGGCTTGGACTACTGAGTGAGTGATGAAGCAGTTCACCATGGTAAGGACAGAAAAGGAAGAAGGGTTTTTGGGAAACATCTATTTCTGCTGAAACCTTGGGAGAGGATGGATAAGTCTAGTGAGAGTCCATGGAATGGAACCAAAAGAAGTCTAAAATAAGAGACCAGAGGACAGAAATTAAAGAAATAACAGAGGACTAACAGCCCACAACCAAACCTAACCAAAACTAAACCGACCAACCAAGCAACCGACCAGTAAACAAAAAACCAGAAAACAAACAGCAAAACTCAGCAGGAGTGGGTCAGACACAGGAAGGAGGAAAACCTAGAGTGTCGTTTCAAGAAACCAAGGGTACAGCGTGTTTCTTGGAATGAAGCAGTAATCAGTGGGCATATCAGGGAAGGATGTGGCAGCAAGGTTCCAGGTGGTATGTTTGGTGGAAGGCATTTCAGGAGCCCTGTGGGGACCAGGCCAGGTTGTTGGGAGTCACTGAGTTAGATCAGAAGAGGAGGCTATGCGGGAAGATGACACTTTGAGCAATTTTTACTATTTATAAGAGGAGAATAGAATAGAAAGAATTATACTGGAGAAGATGTAAAAATATTATATTTTTTATTTATTAAAAATTTTATTGTGGTGAAATGAACATAACATAAATTTACCACTTTAATCATTTTCAAGTGTACAGTTTAGTGGCATGAAATACATTCATGATGTTGTACAATGGCTACCACTATCTAGTTCCAGAACTTTTTTCCTCATCCCAAATAGAAACTCTGTACCCGTTGGCAATAACTCTCTGTTCCCTCCTCCCTCTAACCTTTGCTGACTTCTCATCTTCATTCTGTCTCTTTGAATTTGCCTATTCTAGATATTTCATGTAAGTGGAATCATGTAATATTTGTCCTTTTGTGTATGGTTTATTTCACTTAACATAATATATTAAAGACTCATCCATATTGTAGCTTGTATCACAATGTCAAACCTTTTTATGGTTGAATGATATTCTATTATGTGTATAGACCACAGTTTGTTTACCGTGGACACTTGGGTTGTTTCTACCTTTTGGCTATTATGAATAATACTGCTGTGAACGTGGGTGTACAAGTATCTGTTTGAGTACCTGTTTTCCATTCTTTTAGGTATATACCTAGGTGTGGAATTGCAGGTTTAAGTAGTAATTAATTCTATGTTTAAATTTTTAAGGAATTGCCAACAGTTTTCCACAGCCGCTGCAATATTTTACATTCCCACCAGCAATGTATCAAGGTTCCTATTTTTCCACATTATTGCAAACATTTGTTACTTTCTGTTTTACATATGACTCCTGAAGCTGAATAATGATAATACTTTTTCCATCCTGACTTTTGTGACCCCCCCACCCCCGCCCAAAGAAAAATTATCTGTAAGGCTTTATCTCCATGTTATACATGTAAAAACGTAGGCTTAGAAAAGTTCAGAAGTTTGCCTAAGGGTAAGATCTTTACAACTCTAAAGGCTTAATATACTTATCATATTCATCACAGTTTTTTCTTTTTCCTCTCCGTGAACATCAGCTAGAACTTGAAGCTGAAATATGTGAGACTACAAAGCAGTCTGTTTATTCAAGATACATACAGCTTTTACTGTGTATACTACCATGCAATGAAATATAGATTAATACACATGGCAGCCACATTTGATAACATTGTTAGAACTATAGCAAATAAATCTTAATAACATATAAAATAATTGCATGAATTCAATCTGTAAGTGAAGATTTTTCCATTTTGTATAGTCTTCAAACTCTTTGAAACACATATACCATTGGTGAGAGCACATTTGATCGCATATTCAAGATAACTGTATTAATGAAATTATATATTATAAAATTAAAAATAATGCACATTTTATAAAGATAAGAGTAACATTAATATGAAATTATTTAATGCAAACATACTCTTTACTATTTTATATCTCTTTACAATGGGTTTTCTTACCCATTTCTTGGATGGGTACACTCCTACTTGTGTAAATAACTGATTAAAAAATGTCTAACAGCCATCTCGTATGATAATGTTCAGGCACTTTTAAAAACAATATTTAGGTCCTTTGCACCAGAAGGGTATTTACTCACATCAGTTCACAAATGCATGTTTGAGTATCTGTTTTTGATATGCAAATCATTTTTGAACATGTCATGATCTTTCTTTGCTGTCTTCAAAATATACAATATAAAAAAAATACAATATAACAGTGATTCTGTTTTTAAGAATCAGTAACCTCTCCTAAAATCTAATTTTAACTTATTTATCTAAAGTTTCAAAAGCTTGTCTTTGAGGAAGTACTCTCTAATTATAAGGGAAAGTAGTATAAGCAACATCAGATTTACTTGTGAAGCAATATTTGCAAACTTCCTCTGTAACTGGTACATAAATTGTCTTTGAAAAAGTGAACAAGGTATGTCATAAAGTTGTTTATGATGTTTTGGCATTTTGAAGAAAAACAAATAAAAATCTAATACAGTGTTAAGGGAGACTGGCGAATGACTGATCTAAATACAGCAGCATCTAAATACAGTTTTTAATAGCCTGAGTTCACTTGAATTTGTTTCCATTTTGACTGCTTTTGAACATCAACTTGCTATCTATCAAATAGAAATATTCCAAGGAAAGAAAGAAAAGGAAGATACTTGGTGTGGAGATTGTAAATGATTTTTGAGTCAGAGCAGTCAGCTGTTTTCATTTTTTTTGTAGTAGTTAAGATTTGAAATGTATTTTTGTGGTTACATTTTTAAGTACATTAGTCAATTTTTCCCGAATGGTGTGTTTTTGATTCTTCGCTGGGTACATAAAAAGAATTTCGTCTCCTGAAACAGTATCAGAATCAAGGTCAGAATGTGTAAACTTTTTCCCCAGTGGCTCCTGAAAATCTAATGGCTAAATAGAGGTGACTGATTAATAAGTGAGAAGAATAACATCACGAGAACAGTTAATCAGTGAATACAGCTACTGTTATGTTAAGTCTGGAATAAGCAAAAGACAGTTTCTATTTGTGCAGGAGAGTCAAGATCACACTTTCTAAGTGTGTTTCATGTCTTTCACATACTTTTTTCACCCTTATTTTACCAGGATTAGTAGGTGATAATTTGGGCCAAGAGCTTTACTTTACCATCTCATGGAGCACTGGCTTGCTTTCCAAACACATTATCATCCTTTTGGGAAAATAGGTTAGTTTATATGATCCGTGAGGACCCAGACCTAAAAACAAACACTTGGTGGACAAGTCACGTAAAGCAGGTAAGAACACTCACCATCATACTCAAGACTATGGGGCTGGAGCTACTCTTTGAAATGATGTTGCTGATAAGAGTAGCTCACATTTACTGAGAACTGACTGGTAGCTGCTTTGCTGAGAGCTTTCCATGTATTATCTCATTTAATCTTCAGAATTTTGCAAGTATTAATTATCTAACCTCACCCTAAGCTAGTGACTCTCATAGCCCCCTTTTTATAGATGAGGAAATGGAGCGAGGGCGAGGACAGGTCACTTGTTCAGAGTCACACGTGTAATGTCAGAGTCAACATAAGAACTCAGGTTTTCTGACTGCAAAGCCTGTGTGTGTGATACTCTGCTGCCTCTGATTTTGGCAGTACGTTTTTTGGCAGATGGTGATCACAGAAGTTGCTTCAAGTCACAACTTTTAAGTACTCTTACTTTCTAAAGCCAAATTGTGTAGCTTTTATTCCCCCCAAATTATATTAACACTTTTGTAGTTTTGAAGAGAAAGGTGTGAAAATTTGAAATGTTATCTATTCTCATTTAATGTCTTTCTTTCTATGGAGAGCATCCCATACCCAGATCTAAATGTCATTACCAATGGTTTCTTACACTTAACAAAAGGGAACATATATGCTCGGTTTTGAGCAGAGGCTCCCTTGTAGGAGTGTGACAGCCCTCAGCAAAGTCTTGGCGCTTGTGTTTGGTGAAACATCCCAGGCAGATGAGTGATTCATATGGCAGGAGTACTGCTCCTCAAAAAGGTGAATTAATAACGAATGTTAGCACCTCTGAGTGTTTGTGATATAACCTTAATAGAAGGACTAGAATATTGACAAAACATTAAAAAAAATTACACTACATTTAACAGTTAAAGATAGAGTAGAGACAAAGAGAAATTTATTGCAGAAGTCTGTGATGATTCAATTCCAAGTTGTATGTGATGTCTGTAATTATATTTTAGAGGAATATTAGGTAATATGGGTGTGATATCGTAATTAAATATCATTACACTGAGTTCTAAGTATAATCCATCTATAACCATACTTAAACAACAGATATTACTATGTGACAGGCAATACTTAGATGTAAGAAGAAAAAAATGGAAATTTCAAAGTTAAATGATTTCAAAATAATTCTTAGCATTTCTTCAGGGATTATTAAGGCAAATAGAACGGGTTTTTATAAGGTATGGTTCAATCGTGGTTTTCCTCTTTGGAATTAATACTATTTCCACAGCCTACAAATGACAAACATTTGTGGACTCTGGCAGCAATCTGTTGGGTGTTTCAATCTATTTTGAGCTGAAATTGATTAGCACTTTATGAAAAGTGTACAGAAAATTGCCATGCTTATCAAGGCAAATCAAGCCATAATTCTGCCTTTTTTTTGTACACCTGCAGCTATGAATATTTTTTGGTGGATACATTGAGATGTGTTCAAGAATATACATATTGGACTGCATATCATGCAATTTATTCTGATCTTACCGACAGTTTGCAAACAAAAACTCAAAACAAGATGCAACTGTGTGCAGCTCGCGAACTGTAGGTTCTGATTTTGGCATCCATGCATACATGAGGAGAGGGCTGCAGCTGAAGAGGAGGTGTGCTTTTGCTCATCTTACTATGAAATATAATCTGAGCAATTGTTTGATAGATTTCATGAAATATGGAGGAAATCTGAACTAAGAGTTTTACCTGATTGCCTTTCTTTTGCCCCATCTTGGTAATAATGAGAAATTAAAAAAACCAGGAGTTGATGATTGTAGTGACCAAGTTGCCCATATTCAAGGAGAATCCTTAAGATAGAAGGAATGAGGGAGTGAGCAATTATGGTCAACTTCATATTTTGAGAGGAAACACTCTATTGGTTGGCAGTACCTTCAAAGAAAAACAAAAGAAAAGGAGAGAGACCATAGATGACATTGAATCTGTTATTTGATGAGATTTTAAAAACAAAAGTGATGTAGAAATAGGCTAGATTTTATGCTGTCACTCTGGGGCAGAATTGAGAATCAATATTATGAGATTAAAAAAAAGAAAATCATTGAAAATTTGCATGTGCTATGGAATAAGCTATTCACCTACAGCTTGTTTTAATTCCACCAAATGTTATAGATTGCTACTTAAAAGTAGCATATTGTGTACAAATCTTTTACTTTATGCCTGGCTCTATTTAGAAAAACATCATGAATCATCTTGCTAAGTTCTATATCTGCAGTGAATCTATTCTGGTAATGCTATATTTTACATGAAAACATTTCTAATAAAGATTATCTTAAAAATAACTTCTTAGATGTTTGCTATGAAAAGTAAGGAAGAAGAAGAAAATTTAAATTACTCATGACCTTAACAGAGACTGTTAACATTTTGAAGTACATCATTCCAGTCTCTTTTATTATAGATTTAATACAAGAAACTGTTTAGGGATTTGGTTTTTTATACAATACACCATGAACCTATTTCTGTGCCATTAAATATTCTCCACTATTACATTTAGAGAATATACAGTTTTTTTAAATCATGTGACCTTTCCAACATTATCATGGTTGGAAGTTTACATATTTCTGGTGTTCTTGTAATTAATGACAATAATTTTCATCATCAACATTAACAAAAGGTGAAATTCACATAATATAACCCTTAGTTTTGTACATCTGTTACCTCTCTCTAGTTCCAAAGTCTTTTCATCACTCCAAAGGAAAACCACTTACCCAGTAATGGATATTTATCTATCTGTCGCAGGCTGCCTCTCCATCATTAATTCCACTCCCCTCAAAATTAAACTCTCAGATATTATCAGGGCCCAAACTTACCTTGTAAATTCCTGCCTTGTCACCTTTGTCAACTACATTCACTATTCCATTTCTCTCCATCCATTTTTTTTCAGCCTAAGTCAGTTGCCATCTCCTTTGTGAAAACTTCTGACTAACTAAGCCTTAATCAGTTCTCTTGTAAAAACTCTTAGCACACCTATTTGTGGTGTTCATTTGGTTCACTTTCATCTTATCTTGTAATGCCAGTTCAGTAGCATGTGTTGCTCATAAATTATATTGCAAACAATTTATGTTTTGATGGAGTGATATCTATTTTATGTTCTCTGATGATTATCTTAGTACATGGCACAACAGAAATGCACAATAAATTCTTGTCAAATTAAAATTTAGTTCTTTCCTTTCAATCCTTAGCATAGTGCTTATTAGCACATAATAGAGTACCAACAAATGTTTGTTGATTGATTTAACGTATTGATACTTTTATTTAATTCTCTCTCTTAGATTATAATTTCTGTACAACTAAGAGATTTGTAAAAAGAAAGTGTTGTATGTGCTCTTATTTATAGGACCTTATTTAGGAGATTGCTATTCATTTTTAGATACTGAGATTTTTTTGAACAAGGCTTTGTTCATCATATGTAAATCACCCTTTCTTTCTTTCTTTCCTTTCTTTCTTTCCTTCTCCCTTCCTTCCTTCCTTTCTTTCTCTTTCTCTTCCCCTCTTCCCCTCTTCCCTTCTCCCTCTCTCCCTCTCTCCCTCTCTCCCTCTCTCCTTCCTTCCTTTTGAATTTGGTCTAGTCTTTTCTTAGTCTTAATCTTTCTCTGTGTTATGTTTATTTGCACATGGCAGATTCCAAATGTGGGATTGTAAAATATAGGACTATGATTTTGCTTTTGTTTTCATAATGGTACTTGTGTCTAGTAACCTCAGAGAATATTCCACAGTGACTTGTGGGTCCTTTTTGGCTATTACTTCTGGTATCTCAGAGCCCATTTTACTAGAGTTATCAATTATACGATTTCTCCCTAAGTGTATTTGCTTTGCCCTTGTGTCCATATTGATTGGCCTCAATAAGTTGAATGCATGTTTCCGTAGGAACTAGAAATAATACATTGGTATTACTATGCCTAGAGTTTCACTGTTCTATGAAGATATTTGCAAAGTAAAAGAATGTGAATCTATATGCTAAGAAATCTATCCATTTTGCTTTCAAAAGTAGTATGTATTTTTGAAAAGCTCCACTTTTTTATATCTTTTTTGAAATATAGTCAGTTTACAATGTCAATTTCTGGTGTACAGCATAATGCTTGAGTCATACATGAACATATATATATTCATTTTCATATTCTTTTTCACTGTAAGTTTCTACAAGATATTGAATATAGTTCCCTGTGCTATACAGTATGAGCTTGTTTATCTATTTTATATATATTAGTTAATATCTGCAAATCTCAGACTCCCAGTTTATCCTTTCCAACCCCCTTTCCCCTCTGATAACCACAAGTTTGTTTTCTATGTCTGTGAGACGGTTTCTGTTTTGTAAATAAGTTCATTTGCCTTTTTTAAAAATTTAGATTCCACATATAAGTGATATCATATGGTATTTTTTTTTCTCTTTCTGGCTTACTTCACTTAGAATGACAATCTGCAGGGCCATCCATGTTGCTGGAAAAGGCATTTTTTAATGGCTGAATTGTATTCCATTCTTCTTTATCCAGTCATCTGTTAATGGACATTTAGGTTGTTTCCATGTCTTGGCTATTGTAAATAGTGCTGATATGAACATTGGGATGCATGTATCTTTTTGAATTAAGGTTCCCTCTGGATGTATGCCCAGGATTGCTGGATCATATGGTAAGTCTATTTTTAGTCTTTTGAGGTATCTCTATACTGTTTTCCATAATAGCCTCACCAAACTACATTTCTGCCAACAGTGTAGAAGTATTCCCTTTTCTCCACAGCCTCTCCAGCGTTTATCATTTGTTGACTTTTTAGTGATGGCCATTCTGACTGGTGTGAGGTGATACCTCACTGCAATTTTGATCTGCATTTCTCTGATGATTAGTGATGTTGAGCATTTTTTTTCATGTGCCTATTAGCCATTTGTATGTCTTCATCGGAGAATTGCTTGTTGAGGTCTCCTGCCCGTTTTTGGATTGGGTTTTTTGTTATTTTGTTACTAAGTTTTATGAGTTGTTTATATACTCTGGAAATTAAGCCCCTGTGTGTCTCATCTTTTGCAAATATTTTCTCCCATTTTGTAGGTTGTCTTTTTGTTTTGCTTATGGTTTTCTTTGCTGTGCAAAAGCTTTTAAGTTTTTGAAAAGCTCCACTTTACCCCAAGAAAATGTCTTTTTCTTTGTTACTTCTGAAGAAAAATTTCTACTAGGAACTGATGAAAATTTCACCTCCCCTTCCCCCTCTTGTATAATTTGATGAAAAGCAAATTGAAAACAAAAATGCAGTGAAGATCAGATTCAGAGCTAGATCTCTCAGAGTATACCTCCATATGTATATATACGTATTTTTAAGTGCTAAGGGCCACTATTTATTTTTATCGTTCTTGTGGTCAGTGAATAGTTTGAACTTAATTTTATTGACATTCCTTTCTGAAACAATTTGGCCTGATTTCAGAAGTGACATCTTTTGCGTCAGAGAAGACTAAACTATGCGAAGTGGCATCCTTTGAGGAATGCTCATTACCAGAGTGGCAACAAGGAACTCAGCTCAAGCAGTTCCTGTAGTGATTGCAGGCTGGCTCACTTCCCAGCCCTTAGCAGTTTCAGCTTTGGTTTTTCTTGATTGACCATCAGTCTTCAGCATCTCTAAATACATAATATTACACATACACGCACACTCACTCACACACACACACACACACACACACACACACACATACACACACACACTCTTGGCCAGACACAAGATAAATAAAGGACTTATTAAAGTTGAGGAACAGCTTACACAGAGCGTTTTAATCATTTTTTTGCATGAATAAGAGCCCTGTTATGTTTTGGATTATGGAAATCCTGTAAAGCTTGACTCTGACTTTCAGAAGGCCTAGTCAACTGTAGGATGTTTTCAGCAGTCCATGGCTAAAGCTCTCCCAACATAAACTCTCTCTAGTCTAGAATATATTGCCAGATGAATCATTCTAAAACTAATTTGTGACTACCACTTCCAGCTTTGAAAGTTGTTGGCTCATTTATTCATTAATTGTCTCACCTATTTTGGGGACACTGACCATGTGCCAGGTTCTGTAGTAGACAGAGTGTCAGAAATGCCCCCACAGAGACCCTCAGGCTTATTCTGCCTCTGGCACCACTGATGCGTGCTACAGTCATGGTCATCTTTTAGCAACACAAATTTGACCGTGTTGCCCTCCTGCTTAAGACATTTCAATGGAATCCCATTACAATTTGTTTAGGTTCCAAATTCCTTATCACAGCTCACAAGGCCTTGTGTCATTTGGCTCCTGCCACCCTCTGTGACCTCCTTTCCTTCTGTTCTGTCCCTTGACCGCTATGTTCCAGCCACAGTGGCTGCCGTCCTCTGCCTAGAAGAGTCCAGGATCTTTCTCCTCTGCGGGCCTTTGTACCTGCTGTTCCCTCTGGCTAGAACACCCTATTCTCTGTTCTTCCCAGAGCTGGCTCCTTCTCCTTCTTCATGTCTTATCTTAAATGTCACTCCTCAGAGTTTTCCTCTGACCACATTATGTAAATAGGTCCCCCATGCCTCTCTTTTGTTCTACTCTGTTTTCCTGATAGCACTTTCAAAATTCTAAGTTTATATTTATTTGCTTTCTTTATTTTCTGCCTCCCCCTCTAGAGAATGATGTCAGAAGGGAGTTTGTAGACTGTGAGACTGTGAGAGTAAAGTTTCCGTTGGATTGAAGGTATAGTGGGCACAAAATTTTGAGAGGGCCAGAAAGATGAAAGATTGTGGCTAGATTGGCTTCTAAGGTTTTAAATGTGTAACAACTTTCAGGGCTTGGCTGTGGGTGTAGGAGACCAGTGTTAAGTGAAGATGAAGTGAGAGTTGCTAGGGTAAGTGTCTGCCATGACCCAGGCTTCGTTAGGCATTGGGTACCTAAGCCTTAAAACAAAACCCAAAGTTCAAGCTTACTTATTTTTCTTTCTGTTTCTAATTTCATTCCCCAGTGATGGTGTTTATTAACCTCCCACCTCTGCCACATTCCTTTCCGTAAATCCTTTTTAGGCCTACTCTCTGCCTTTCCTTTTGGCCTGCCTAAATTTTATCCATCCTGCATGCCTTAACTCTTTGAAGTTCTTTCCAGTTACCTCTTTCTCGACTGCCCCATCACCCTCTAGTATGCGTCATCTGTTTTCCGCCTAGATACGTGGAGAGTTGTATTCTCTTTTTGCTGCCATTTTGTTTTATCATCTCTCCCACAGGTCTCATTTTTCCAGCTAGACATAAGTACCTAGAGTGCATAAGAGTTTCTCCTGTATCTGTGTAATATCATGTCTTAATGAAGCATGTTAGGGAAGACATGGGGAGAACATTTCATGATGGTAAATTAAATGAGAATTTCTTCTTATTTATGTACCTGCCGGAGTGTTATATGGTGCTGATACATAGCTGATTAGGAAATACACCTTTTGACTACATTGATTAAAAAATGTTTGTACTGTCTGTTATTTCAGTAAGAAACTATTGGAGAGAGACATGCTGGACCTCTAAAAGTCGTACTTGCCATATTGAAAGCAAATCCTTTTTCCTTTTTGGTTTGCAGTAATATCATTAGATTTCCCAAATTTCCATGCCTTTTTTTCTGTTCATCAATTTGTGTTATTATGTGAACCTTCACAACGATTAGTGTATAATGAACATCATCATTCAACATGGTTGAATAGTACTTTTTGTTCATTTTAATTTTGGGATAATGCAGAGTTACAGATTTTTTAAAAAATTAAATATATTCAGAGTATTGAGCGCAAGTTAACTATTGTTGTTTAAAAAGTAATTTAAGGACTTACAATAAAAATTGTTGATAATTATGGTTTGTATCCCAGATAGTTAATGGATACTCCTGATCAATAAAATACAGGATTAGTAGAAGGTTTGTTGTTATAGGTAATCTGGAGAGTAGTCACTTAAGTGGAATTTGGAATTTCCTACCATTACCAGAAAACAGCTTAGAGATTATGGCAAATGGCAAAAGATGGATAACTAAAGCAACTGTGGCCATTTTGATTTCCTCATCTGCAGCATTTTTGAACATATATTTGTTCAGCAAATGTTTATGCAGTGCCTGTTTTGTTGTGTCAGAGGCCAGAGATAATTACAAAGGGAATAAGATAAGCACTGTCACCCACCCTTGTGATGTTTACATTATCTTCAGTGTGCAATTGAGTGTGTGATTTTTCAGCACATACCTCCTTTATATTTTGTATATTAATTTCATATGACCAGTAAGTATTTCCTGACTGATTGGTATGATCATAAACATGCGTTGATAGCAGTTTTGTGTATATTTTTATAATTAGATGTTGCTGGCACATGTGACTTGTGTCCCATAAAAATACAGAAAATAGTTGAATATCTGAAGAGACTACCTTAATATCTCAGTTCAATAAAGAGACAGCTATTTGAGGAAAACTTGATAAAATAATTTTACCATGTGGCTTAAAGATCAGACCTAAAGACAATTGAAATGTGTCTTCCAGCCAACTATGAGAATTCAGAGAGAAATCCGGTGGTCTGTGCTGAGTGTGTTCACATGGTTCACTCCATTCCTCTAGTGCTTTGGGCTGTGCAAGGTGTATTTTGGATATACTTAGAAGTCAGTTAGAATGTGCCTCCTTTCTAAGGTCAGAGCCTGCATTTAAACAGAGGTTAATTGGTAGATAAGCTGAAATTCCATATTCAGGAACCCTGAAAGACTTTTAAGTACAGACTCTACTCTTTGAGCATTGGAGTGAAACATACCATATATATCGTCTTTGATTTCTTCCTTAAAGTTATAAAGATGTCTTCTGACCAAGTTATACTGGCAGGAATATTAATATGTCACCAGTTGAATTCACACGTAGTCATTGACCAGTAGTGATAACAATGTCCCAATTCATGTGATTTAGTTCTGCTTTTTAATTCATAAAATAAATACTCTCTTTAGTATCTTGCTTTAGAGATAGATTCATGGCTTTACTGATACCATGCATCTGTATTTTAAAAACAAGCATCTTTTACTGCAAAAAATGGTATCATACCATTTAATTTTAGATTTGTCTTAAAAGTATTTTGGCTGTTCTTATATCCCCTCTGTTTCCTAGAAGTAGCTAAAATTGCTGTTATTCTTTTGTGGTTTTTGAGATCATATCATCTTACCTTAAATTCCCTGAAAACCTCTGTGTGCTTTACTGAGTTTTTTTGGGGAAAAAGTGTGCATTTCAGGACATACTTCTCCAGGGTAATGGACATCTTATCCAAATATGAAAAATGGTAAGAATGTAGAATGCCCCAAGGAGCCTTGAAAACAGAGGGCAAAAGAATGATGGTCACATTTTCTTTGACATGAATTTTGTTTGATTCTTCACTATATATGCACTTACTTATGTTCTCCTTTTCCCCTCAGTTATAAGAAGACACTTTATGACCAGAGTAGATAGGAAAATTCTTAGACCTCATTTAGCTTTCAACAGTTGCTCTAAAAGCCATGCTGGGTCCTAAAGCCTAAAATCCCTTTGTTGTTGTTGTTGTTTATTTGTTTTAAAGGAAGTAGAGGGAGAGATTTGGAGAAAGAGGAAAAATATGAATTGAAGACTTCGAAAAATGAAAATTATTTCAATAGTATCAAGTTAGGATTGAAAGAAAGCAAAGCAAGCACATTTTAAGAACATGAACAGAAACCATGGATCTTTTATTTGGAAGCGAAAAGTGGGGAAATAGAATTTGCGTGTTTAAATATTATTTCCTCATGGAAACCTTCCCCATCCTTAGGCGAGGTCAGGGTTGCCTCTTCTACTTTCTTGTAGCACGAGGTACCCTTCCCTCCATGGGAGCTATTTCAGGAATAAGTGTAGTTATTTAATGACTATCTCTCCCCATTCTTTTATTCACGGGCATTCCCAGTAAACATCATGGAGCATGGCACATGGGTCCAATGGATTAAAAGTAAAACAAAATAAGAAGATTGGAAAGAGATGATAGAAGAATGAAAAATAAATTGTGTGCACGTTATCATGTGAGAACAAAAGAATATAACTTCTGTTATGGTTTCCAAATGAACAACAGACAGCAATACAGCTGAAAAATAAGGTGGCATGTCTTCAGCTCCAGGGGAGTAGTGTATTTTCTTCATACAGATGAAGCATTCAGTTAATGACACTTTGTTTTTAATTCTGTGTTTTCAGAATACTTTCCGGTCTGATACCTTGTTTTTACCTTAGTCTACTATAAGGAGTATGAGTAGAAATTGATACTCACTTTATGGATTAAAACACAAAAAGAACAATATTGAAAAAATGTTAAGGGAATCTTTCCTGAGTAGGAAATAAACTCTTTGATTTTTGACTTCTAAACGGAGTCTCTTCTGCCAGTTTTACTTAATATGTGTGTTTTTCCCACTTGAGAGGTCAGTGAAAGGAAACCCTTGAACTCGTGTGACAGCCCTTTGGTCAGAAATTCTCAAGGGAGAATGGCAGCTTAATCCAGCTAATAATGTAGCTAGTAAGATGTTGCTGTCTTTTTGAAAACCGAAGTTGATTTTACTCTGTAAAGCTGCCAAGGAAGAAAACTCTTGGTGAAGAGGTGAGATAGAATTGATACATGGTACAAAAACTTCTAGAAATGATGTGTCAGGGTACAGTTGGTAAGTCAGGGCACCTCCTACTAGAGATAAACAGGCTAAAACCAACTCACTTCCTGAGAAGTGGCACCAATCAATGTGAGAACTCCCTTATCTGCATCCATTCCCCCTCCTACGGCTATCACTTGGTAAAAGTTATACTTGGTTTAAGTGGTGCCAGTTCTGGTTTATTTGGACTACTTTGTCGTTTATTCTGGCTGAAAATGAGTTTAATTTGGCTTGTTTAGTGTATTATCACTATATTAAAAAGTAAATGATGGAAGGGAGGGCCTGTTTCATCTAGGCTTGAAATTAGACTGATCTGTTTTTTTTAGTGAATGTGGGCAATGTAACCTGTCTGATTACAGAATTAATACATAATTGAGTGAGATAAAGATCTGGGAAAAGCTGGGAAGTTGATTTGGTGGAAAGTTTATTGGCCAGGACTCAAACGGTCTAAATTTGAGTCCAAGTTTTATCAAGTGACCTCAGGAATGACATTTAAATTATTTAAGCCTCAGTTGCCTTATTTATAAAGGGAGAATAAAAGCATCTACTTCAAAGGGTAGGAGGTAATATTTATAAAAGCACCTTCTAAATTGCAAATAGTGAAACACATGGGAAGTATGACTTTCAAATGAAAAAGGCACTTGTGATTCATGCAAATTGTAGAATGACATCAGTCCGCAATAGCGAAAATATGATCTTATTTCTAAAGTTATAGCTATGGAAGCATCTCTCTGTGTGAGCCCTGGGCAACAGCATCCCAGATGAAAGTTGAGCTGACTGCACTTGAGTTTGAGCTATCCTGAAACCTCCATGTGCTGCTTCCTGACTTGGTTGCAGCAAGCCTGAGTCATCTAGTTTGGCTTCTGCGTTGAAGTTTCTGCTGTTAGAAGTGCTGTTATGACTTATCTTGCCTTATGTGAAAAAGAGTATCTTCATGTTCCATTTCTAAGATATACATTGCCTATGCAATTTAGTCTAGATTTCATTCTTCCAGAAAAGTGTAGCCTCATATTTTCTACAACCGACCTACAGTGCTCTTCCAAACCTTCAGTGCAGTACAGCTGCTCATGTCTAAAGTGAAGGTTCTTGTCTTACAATGAATTTTTTCAGGAATAGCCCTGACAGCAGAAAGAAGTGTACTTCTTTTGATGATTTTAGATGTGGTATATCTAATCATGTATATTTTGAGTGAAGTGTTTATTTTCCAAAAACCACTTCTTGCCCCTCCTCTCTTGCAGTTAAGTTTCTAGGAATGAAGAGTTGATTTGACTAGAGATGAATTAGGTAGAATTTATAAAATGTTCTAAAAACCCACAAGAACCCTTTACTCATTCAGATTATGAAAAATATTAATTATGCATGATTTTAAAGCAATATGTTACACTAAGTATATTGGATTTAGTTATTTTTTTAAAATGTTATTTCCTAAGTGTAGTCTCCTGCTGAAGAAGAATTACAGATTTCTCTCTTGGCCTTGAATGTTTACTACCAAGTTATGTAATTTTATGGTTATTAGTAATTAATTAGTTACTAAATTCCCCATTCCATCTTTGAATTCTTATAATGAGATCAAGGTTATAAAATGAAGCTTATTTTATTCACCCATTTATTTACATGAGGAAGCTGGGTGACTGAATAGAGGGGAGTCATTACCACCAGATTTATAAATATGGTCCACAAAGCAGCTGGGCTTTGACTCTTGATGGCCTGATTTATTTTGAGGGTTATCAAGTACTTCATGTGAGAGCGTGTCCAAGTGGGGAAATGATTTACTACTTTATAACAGTTAGTAAAAGCAGTGAAGACATTGGTCCGGAAATACAGATTTGACCTGACTTTTGCCACTGGTTTACTAGTCCTGAAGTTTTTGTAATTAGGAGGATAATGACTAATTAGAAATAAATGGTATTGTGTCATTATGTGAATAGAGGAGACCTCTCTAATATGGGAAGCAGATGATTCTAGGGGAAGTGACCTTAAGACTCTAAATATGAAATGGGTGATAGTGTCCCCTCCCCTCATTTTTCTAAATATCAACATTTTTTTTCCCATAGAAAAAGAAATGGGAAGATCTTACAGTTCTGTGTTTGTGATTTGGCTTCAGAGGTCTTTTCAAAGAGAGAGAATAAAGAGTTTATGGCACTGAAAAAAAGTAGAGCAATCCATTATATATGTGGAATTGTCTATTTTTGGTGCAGGTGGAATCTCTCTTTGAAGGCTTGCCATTTTTCTAAAAAAAAAAAAAAAAATCTCACCGAGAAGTGGGGCCAAGGACAATCACTCACATCATGACAAATGATCTCCAGGGCTTCAAAGAGCTCCGTGGGCCATTATTTAAGAGGAAATGATCACAAGCCCTGATAGTGGTAGTCAGGTACTTGTGGTATGAAACAAGAAGTGGAGACTGAGTGAGGGAGAGGCCCAGAGCACTGCTCTTCAAGGCTTAGAGCTTATCCTCAAAGTGTCTTATGAAAATGTTGCCTGTTCAGATCAGCTGTCCACTTATTCAGCAGTATTAACTGAGCGTCTGTAATTTATCAGACATTGTTTTAGATGAGACTTTAGCAAAACAAAAAACAATATAGACCTTCATGGAGTTTATATTCTAATCGAGAAGAGAGGTAATGAGTTAACAAACAAATAAATACATATTATAATCATAGTATAATCATACTATGTGTAGTCATAGTATAATCCTTACAGATAATGATTTGTGCTTAGAAGAAAACCAAACTACCATCAGGAAAGAGAGATTGATCAAGCTGCATCTGACACTGGCTTGTCCAGAAGGCCTTTCCTTCATTTATTCATTCACCCGTGTTTCTGCTCATCTGTAGTTTAAATGAAATACCTTATCTATCTTAAATGAGACAGATACAGGTTCTACTTTCAGGGAGTCATGTGAGTGAGTTCTGTGAAACTTAGAACTCATTTTCCTGTCTAAAAAAAAGTTAAACAAATGAAGTTAAGATTCTTAGCTGGCTCACAAATATCCCCTTTAACCCATGATAAAGCTTCACTGTGGTGCTAATGATGGAAGGCTGCATTCTGGTTCTTGGGAGGAGGAGGAAACCAGGCATAGGAGGGAAAAGGAGGAGGGGACTTCCTCCTCTTCCCTGAATGCCTGGCGGCCATCTTGTGGCACATTTTTAAGTTGGCTGGCTTTAGTTTTCCGTGCTTCCTCTAGATTTTCAGCGCTCTTCATTTTCCTTGCTTCCTCAGGCTGCCCTGTTCATCCCCACTCATCCTGTTCTCCTCTTAGAAAGTGCTCTGTGGCATTCCAGCATTTTCTTTATCTTTGGATCTCTGCCAGGTACCATACGAGGAAAGCAGTCTGATTGAACTACTTCTCAGAAGTGTAGAGATGAGGCATAATGTGAGCGTGACCCTGAACTGAACAAAGGAATTTGCAGTTTTTAAAGAGGATATTTGAACCATGAATTGCTGGGGTTTTAAGCTGTCTAACAAAGCTAACTGAAAGCACTCAGGGAGTGTAGAGTAACTACTGTGAACAGCGGACACTGGGTTTTGAAGGCCAGCACTTTCTTTCCCTCCACTGGGAGGTAAGGTAGGCAGCCTTACTTTTCACCTTTTCCTCTTCCTCCTATGGAAAGACTGTGGGATTTTCTTCTCGGATAACTCCCATGACAGCAAAGGAAGAGAGACAGAGCAGAGGCAGAAGAGATTTTTATTTCCTGCCTTTTATAAGTTGGACATTTGTGAAGGGCCGGAGGTCTGGCCTGCCACCACCTGTGAGTATGGAGCCAGTAGCAATGACAGTAACGATGATTATATTAGAGACTGTTTCCTGACTGTCTGATACGCGAGACATTTCACGTGCACTCACGATTTCATTCAGTCTTTACCACAGTCCTGCAGGGTGTGTAATGAAACCAATTTCCAGATCAAGAAGGTTGAGAGGTTGAGTGATCTGCCCATGGCTAGTAGTAGACTTGATCCTGAAGTCTCTTTTCTCCTACTCCCCATTATCCCAGAAATAAGTGAGTGATGATTCCAGAGACAGTAGTCCCTTGTCAGACTTGAGCTCTGTTAACACAGGTCAGTAAGGAGCTTCTCGTGTCCCGTATGTGGAGGCAGATGGACTAGGCTGCGGGCAGGAGAGACTGATGGCTTAAGTTCTGTTCAAGTGGTTTGTCTCACGTCAGCTCACCACAGGCTCGGAGCTGTGCTCTAGGGTTGGTTCCCACCTCAGCCAAACTCCTGCAGGCCTCCTGCACCCCCTGTTCTGTGACTCTGCCCTGAGCTCGCTCCTTCCTTCTCTGGGGTATTTGAAATAGGAACATGGAACAGTGATCAGTGCACTGAGCTGACAACCCTTTTGGTCCTTCTCATGCTCCCTATTGACAGGACCTCCTGCTGCAGATTTGAGATAAAGTTTTATCTATTATTCACACCCTTTAGCTGTTTGTATTTCTTCCTCCATGGGGACACTTTTGCTGATTGCTTTCTTTTATTCCCTCCAAACACCTAATGAGAAATCTGTGGTTTTAGTGTCTCTGTTGTTCTACTTAGGGCACCTGACACATCTTTGGTTGTGGTTGTACTACCAGTTTTGCAGGTATTTCAACAACTGGCTGCATTATGTATGTATGTATGTATGTATGTATTTATTTATTTATTTATTTCCTGTTTCTGAGGGGGTTGGAGAAATGGGCAGTGGTGCCTTGGTTGCTATATTTTGAGTGTAAAATTACCTGCTTGGATAAAGTGAAAAACTTCTTGTAGAATTGGCAGAAGGATTTGTCTTTGTATAGGCTACTAGCTTCTTTTTGGCTTTCCAGTCAACCAGTTTCAACTTTCTTTATTCCCTCTGTGATGTGAGGTGTTGGATGCAGCGTTCTTTATACTGTGTCATTCTTCATCCAGCTGCAGTTGTTTTAGTGAAGCCCAGAGCTGAGGTACTAGAATAATTCCATTACGATGGGTCTGCAATACAATTTGTTTTATTCTCTATTATTGAAGATGATCCCTCCACAAGTATATTTTTGCATCAGAGACTTCATCACCAGTGAAGGCAGTGGTGCACAGTGGAAAGAACAGAAATTGAGATGGCCTGTGTATGGTCCCGTCTCTACCACTAACTAGACATGTAATGCTTGATAAGTTCCTTTATTTTGTGATCCTAGTTCCCTAGTTTATAAATTAAAGCTATTGTTAAGATGGCCATTAAGGCTGTCTTTCAGGTCTCATATTCTGTAATCTAAAGTCAAAGTAAAATAGGGTACATTCTAGGAGTGAAGAAAATAGACTGACTGGCTAAAAATACATCATGAAATATGAAAACAAGAGCAAAACACACTTGCCTCTGTACATCTCAGATTGTGTTGAGATGTGCTGGAAGGGTATGTACATCTCAGATTGTGTTGAGATGTGCTGGAAGGGTATAATCTGCTACTATAATTTCCTTTAAAGCACATCATCATGACAGTGTTATATTATGTTTGTGTTAGTTTAAGCTGTGTCCCAGGGTGGTCATTGCTCTAATTAGGAATACAGATATCCAGGAGCTAAGGATTTAATTAAAAGGCTGAACTGAGGAGATACATGTTACCCCATGTCTTAATCTCTAGTTAACATGAGAAATTTTAGTAGTGTTAAAAACAAAGTCCAGCTGAGTAAATTTAAAGATGTAATTAGCTTTATTATATGATTCATGAATTGGTTGCATCTCATCTGGTGAACAGATACTCTTTGGAGTTACACAACATGGAAGGCTTTTGTAGTAAGGAGGCCAGGACAAGGAAAGGGGGTTGTCAGTAAAGAAAAGATGAAAGTTCATTGGAGAACGATAAAAATTCAGGTGAGGACAGCTTCTCACTGGCTGAGCTGTGTTTTTTTTCCATTGGCTGGGCTTGTTGTTGGGCAAAAAGGAAGTCTTCCTTTCTCCTTCTAGGGTAGTAAAATAGTTTCACTTTTGGTTTGAGACTGTGTCTCTTCCTGTTGGAGTCAGTAACTGATGTCTTGTTTCAGGTAATTGATGTCTTCCTGTTTGGAATAATTGACTAAGAATGGTAGGGCATGAAAGCTCCCTCTGCAGACCTTTCCCACTCCAGTTTTAGTGGAGGTTTTCTTTTATTAATTTTCTTACTAGTAAGCCAATGAGTGTCAAAGTAGATTTTTATTGGTGAAATTCATGCCTTGTTAGCTAGCATAATGGAATGAGTTTTTCTTTTTTACATAGAAGAACTGATTTGTCTATTGATCCTGCAGTTGGTCTTTATGTGCAGCTAGAACTGTATATAACATGTTGAAATTTGGGAGCTATGGGATGGCTACCTTTCTCCATCATGAAATTCAACTCCATGTCTGCCGAGGCTTCAAGAGAGACTTTTGTGTCTGTCTAATAAATAACATAAAATAAATAAAAGGTTTTGTGTGTGCTTGCTCAGATGAGTTTCAATTAGTTGTACACCCCCACCCCCCAATCTAAACTACTGTATTTCCAGGGCCATCGAGTTGTGTAGAGATAGTTGCATCTTTCTCGAGCTATCAGTAGCATCTGATGTAGTTGTAGTTGTCTTCCTCTTTCTTAAAATGCATTCTCATGAGGTATCCATTATACTGCACTCTCCTGATTTTCTTCCTACAGCAGTGGTAATTCTTTTCTTGTCATCTTTATTGGATTCACTTTTTCTTACCAAACTCCAGGTGTTGAAATCCTGCAGGGCTCAGTTGTTGGCCTACTCTGCTCTTTATCTACACTTACTCCTGGTTATTTCATCTAGTCTGATGGCAAGTCCTGTCTACTTAATTAAATATTATCTATACAGTGATAACACCCAATTTTAGTTTTTGCTCCAGGCTCTTCTCTGAGCTCCAGACCTGTATATCCAATGGTACAGTTAACATCTCCTCTTGAATGCCTGTTAAGTATCTCTACTTCATGTGTGCATAACTGAACTTTTGATTTCTCTTTCCTAGCTATTTCTCCCACTGTCTTCTTGATCTTAGCAGATGGCACTAATGTTCATTCAGCTGCTTGGGTTAACACTGGTGTCATGCTTGGCTTTTCTCTTTCACTTTCACCCCATATCCAGGCCATCAGTGAGTGCTGTCAGCTCTACATGGTATGTCAACTCTTACTGCTCATATTTACCACCTCCTTATCTTTGCCACTGCCACTCTCAGCTGCCAGTCTGTCGGCTAGCTGGTTCCTCTACGCCTGCCCTTATCTGTCTGTGGTCTCTTTACTTCTCAGCAACCAGAATGATCCTTCGAAACTGTCCTGTCATGTCACTGTGCTACTGTAAACCTTCCCAGTGGCTTCCCCTTGTACTGTGAGTGAAAACCAAACACCCCTAGCGTGGTCCACGAGGCCATGCTTGATCTGGCCGCTGGCTGCCCTTCTGACTCATCTGCTGTGACTTCCCTCCTTGCTCCTCCCAGTCCCTCTCCTTGCTGTTGAAGCATGTATGCTTCCGGGCTTTTGTTCTCACTAGCCCTCTGTCTGGACTGTCCTTCCCTGGCTATTCATGGTATACCCTTCCTACTTTTAGCCAGAGCTTTGCCTAAGTGTAACCTCCCTGGAGAGACTTGCCTTGACCAAATTCAAAATACCCCTTCCTTCCCTTCATACTTGATTTTTTTTCCTTTCCAGTTTTATTTTTCCTTGTAGCACTTACCACCACCTGTAGTGGTATTTAGTGTTTATTTGTTACTTGTCTTCCACAGTAAAATGTAAGCTTGGAGTCAGGGATTTGTCTTGTTTATACCTGTATCCCCAGGGCTTGGAAGAATGCCTGATGTCAGTAAACATTGATTTCAGTTTGATAATGAATAAATAAATATTACCAGCAATTATCACCCCTTAAATGTTGAAAAGCACACAATTTTATTGGTTAGGTACAAAACATTTATAGTGTATTTCCTAATTTTAAGACTTTTTTTGTATTGTATTATTTGAGATCAAGCTGCATCTTACAATTGATTCCTATATTTAACATTGTAGTTGTAACATTCTGAGCTGATATTAAATAGATTCATCAACTTTTTATTCTAGATTATAAACTTTAAGCAATATATTGGCCTGTCGTTGGTAGAGTAACCAAAATACTTCTGGTCCTTCTGAAATATTTAATAACAGTAGATGCGTAGTTTGTGGTTGGGATTATTTTGTTTCCACAACTGGGTAGAGGTTTTTGCTAATTATTCTTTATTATTCTATAGACACTAGCGCTTGTTTCTCAGAAATTATTTTCATTGTACTGTACACTGTAAGTCATTCTATAAGTGCCATGTAGATGGTGATTTTGATCCTTTTTGTTTTTGTTTTTTTTTACAATTGTGCTAGCTTTATCAATTTAGCAAATATGCTGCTGTGCAAAATATAACTTATTTTCTAAATCATGTACTATCAAAATCGTGTGCTGTCTTCCATTTACTCATGTTTTTGGAACTCCGCATTGATCTTTATCACACTGTCTTGTGTTCAGAGTTTATCTAAGGATTTTCTAACTGTTGAACTTCATTAGAAAGTATGTACTCTTACAGCTCTTTTAAAAGTATGTTATATAACCCAATATGCCATTCTTGGAATAATTGTTTTTGTAATGTGCTTATAGATAGAAAGTAAATTAAATATGCCTAGATTTTGCATCTACGATAGTATAGTTCCTTAATATTAATATATATGACAAGTAGACATTAAGCTAACCTGTCAATAATATAGTTTTTTTCCCTTCAACTTTAAGCTTTTTCTTTACAGACCACTTAAGTTTTGGTATCACTTAATAACTTTGAGTATCATAAGCAAGAAAATCTTTTGTTTTCAGAATTGTAAATATTACCCATGCATTGTACAAAATTTAGAGAATACAGAATCTCATGTGGCAGAGATGGCTAGGTGCTTTCTTAATCTCTTCTCTCTGTCTTTCTTAATTAGGAAAAATAGGAACAACAACAGTTAGGTTGGCATTCTGCTGCCCACGTAAAAACGGTGTATCCTTGCTGTGCTATAGATGGCTGTGTTCTGGGTAGTGTTGTGTGGTCTTGATAAGAAATCATCTTAACAGCAGGAGCTGCCCTTCCTCTTCCCCTTTACCTCCATCTTGCAGAATAGAATGGATATCTAAAGGATATTACTCCACAGCCTCCCTGGACCACAAGGATGAGGGTCAGACCACAGGATGGCAGAATGATAAATTAGACGGAGCCTGGGTCATTGATCACTTTGTGAAACCTTCACACCAGCTCTAGGCTGCCGACCTCCAGGCTATTTTTTTAATGTGGAAATAAAACTAAACTTTTGTCTTATTTAAACTATCAGTATTTGCAGGTAATCATCTATTATCCTGCTATACTGAGATAAAAATTGCTTTCCTTCTCCCAGTCTTTCCCTGTGTCTATGTATCTGATACACTCCCCGAGCATACCACACACACGAACGCACGGAGCTGAGACAAAACTGTTTATAGTGTATTTATATGTTTTTGTCTCAATATCATATCCTCATTTTCTCATATCATTAAAATTATTTTTGAACATTTAATATCTGTTTAACATGTCTATATACCATAATTTGTTTAATTGGCCCATTATCTTTGGATAATTATTTTCTTTTGCTGTATAGCAAGCAGTCTTTTTATCTATCCTAGGAATATTTTGATTTATATTTTAATTTACTGAGTATATGTTGTGTCAAAACCCTGTTTAAACACAGCACATGAAATTCACTTTCACTTCTCCAAGAGTTCTTCCCTCTGAGAAAGATGCCCTAGCTTTGCTGCACCTTCATTCTCCTATAATCCCTTGCACTTGCCTCTAGTTTATCATGTGGCATTCCAAGTTTAAGTATTTTCTTCCATGCTTCCCTCACTTGCCCTTAAGGATGGTCTGGAGCTGGATTCAGTTACTGGCTGAATATTTACTCCCAGTCCCTCCATGCAATAGTTCTATGCTTGAGTTTCTTTATCTGTAAAATAGGTATAATACATTTTTTCCACTCCAAGTATCTTGAAGATGAATTCGATAATGCCTGTATATTGCTTAATATACTACTGGACCCAAGGTCAATACTTAAGCTACTGCCTTCAAATCTTTTCTCAAACTTTGTCTTTTCAATGAATCCTATCCTAGAGCTGTATTTAAATTATAAACAACTCTTACCCTATTTCTCTGTTTTCTTAATCCCCCTTACTCTGTTTTCTCTATATAGCATTTATCATTTTCAACATACTGTATGACTCATTTATTTGTTTAACAGGTCTATTGTTCATTGTCTGTTGCTTCCCACCAGAGTAGATGAGTGAGTGAAGGCAGGAATGTTAATCTTTTTGCTTACTGAAATATCCCAAGTCCATAGAGCATTGCATGGTACATAGTAGATACTCAGTAAATATTTGTTGAACGATGATGATGTTGGTACATTCAGTATGTGTTGAATGAGTAAACATGTTTGAGGAGCAATTTGCAGCATCCTCTTTATTTGTGGTTTCAGAGACTCTGTGAAAAGCATTCTAACTTTTCCAGGCTCCGGAGAATGTTTTTCAGGCTCCACATCCTGTCCTTGGTCAATGTCTGCTGCTGTTTTGGTGTGAAGCCTTTAGTTTCCCTCCTGGCTTATCTTCCTGATTAGTTTTCTAAGTCTCTCATAACAAAGGACCATAGATTGGGTGGCTTAGCCAACAGAAATTTATTTTCTCATGATTCTGGAGGCTAGAAGTCCAAGATCAATGTGTCGGCAGGGTTGATAATTTTCTGAGGACCCCTCTCTTTGGCTTGTAGATGGCCATCTTCTCTTTATGTCTTCACATGATTTTTCCTTTGTGTTTCTGTTTTCTATTCTCCTCTTCCTGTAAGGACATCAATCATATGGATTAGGACATAAAAGTATGAATTTTGACATTTTGGTTGGAGGCAGGGACAATTCAATTCATAACACCTTTTCTTTCTCTGACTGGCCCTTTCTGTAAGCTGTATGGTGGGACAGTCTGTCTGGCTTTTCTTTTCTCCTTTCACCTTTGAACACTGTCTTTCTGATAACTCTTCTTGAAGCTTTGAGGTGGCCCATCATCCCCCTACCCCAATCTTTAACCCTTTGCCCAGTCCGTATCTCCAGGAGTCTTTCAGAAAATGAGGTTCAAAGGAAAGATTGAGTTCATGCCTGATATGCTCACAGTCCTGTGGAGATGTCATTTTAGTTTAGTTTTGGAGGATAATATGGGTCAAAAATGGACAATTAGTATACAGAAAAGGATTGTCTTATAATGTATTAACATAACAGTTCACCAGGACAGTAGAACAATTTGGATATTATATACACCCAAATAACATATCCTTTGAATAAAGAAAAACAAACAGAATTACAAGGAAAAAATGACAAATCCACGATGGGAATTGATGCATATTTAACATACATTTGGTCTTTTGTATCCACAGGTCTGCATCCTCAGATTCAACCAATTGTGGATCAAAAACATTTGGGAAAAAAATCTCACAAAGTTCCAAAAAGCAGATCTTAGCATTTACATTTGTATTTACAACTATACACATATAGTTTACATGCTATGAGGTATTATAAGTAATGTAGAGATGATTTAAAGTATGTGGGAGGATGTGTATAGGTTATATGTAAGTACGACACAATTTTTGCTCAGAGATATGTAGGTCAAGCCAGTACTTTTTCTACTTAAGCATACACCAGAAACACTTGGAGGACTTGTTAAAACAGATTGTGGGGTCCCACTCCCTCCACTCCCTATCCCCAGGGTTTCTGATTCAGTAGGTCCAGAGTGGGGCCTGAGCATTTGCATTTCCAACAATTTCCCAGATAACTCCAATGCTGCTGGACTGGTGATCACAATTTGAGAGCCACTGGAGCAAACAACTAAAAATGAGAAATTAATAAAGACATAGAAGACCTTGACAACAATTAGCAAACTTGATTTAATGGACATATTAGAATCCTGAACCCAGTAATGAGAAAATAAACCATGTTTTCAGTCATACAGTGAATGTTTACAAAGTACATCATGTGCTGTGGCAGAAAACCAACTCAGTAAGCACCAAATGTTGATATAATACAGACATTTTTGATCACTGTGCAATTAATTAAAGGCTAATAATAAAACACTAACTTAAAAACCTCATTTATCTGAAAAGTAGTCTTACAGAATTCTCTAATTCTCAGTAATTTCTTGATGGGTTTATATAAAGGTCCTCAATTCTGTCTGTAATTTTTATTTCTTAATCAACAGGAGACCTGAAGCACATATGTGTGTGGCACAATGTTAAGAATGGACAGATTGGGATGGTGGTTCCATCAATGTTTGTTGTATGCTACTCTGCAGTTTTTATTTGTTTTAAACATTTTGATTTAGAACCCTGCACCCATGAACATGAACACATAAAGTTGGTGGGAGGCAAAACAGACACATTTTCCTAGATTTAAGGACCCAGAAAATTTACCACCAGTGGAACCTAGTTGCAAGAATTATAAAATCAGAAAAACCTCAGAATCCATTTCACTTCACTAAGCATCCTTAGATCATCTCCTGTGAAAGCTAGTGAATGCAAATAGGGAGTTTTGTGCTCTGCAGTTTTGTGCTATGCAGCTTCTCGAAGTCAGTAGCCATGAAATAACTACTTTCTAGTGGAGTACAACATTGACTAATAAGAATGTTTGAAAAGTAGGTATACTGATCAACTAAAGCCGCCATTCCCAAAGTTAGTCAGTAAAGCTTTTTACTGCAGTGTCTGAAATTCTATGAATTTTTCTAGGATATAGCTATACAGTATTTACATATATTTGCGCGTGTGTGTCACACAGTAAGTACATTTAGCAAACCTAAATGAATTTTCTTGATTGAGAATCAGTGTTGTATTTATTCACATCAATTACTGTTACTCTTTTTATTACGGTAATTAATGATAATACTTTACATTTGATTTTACTTCGGTTAGCTTTACTTACAAAATATAGTCTTTGTACTGAATTTGTACTTGGCAAAGCCATAGATTATAAATGCCAGTTTAAAATAAATCTTATGCTACTATATTTCATCATAATTTGTCTTTCTTGAAAGCAGGTTTTAGTTTCTCAAGGGTCTATACAAATGAATTTGATTACCTCTCTACTTTTACAGTGTTAAATATTAAGCTTTTCTAAATACATATAAGAAAACTGAATAAACATCCTTAGCATTAATGGCTAATATTTATTAGAAAACAGTTGATTGAAAGTGCAGTGGTTTATGTGTTATGAACCAAATTCCACCCTACCCTCCCTTTTCTGTAAGGCAGACCAACCATGTACTTCAGGTTGCAGCAAAACAAGGAGACTTAAACGTGGTGGTGTTTGTTTGTTTTTATTTTTCTTTTAGTTTTGGAAATAATTTAATTTTGAATCCTTTACAGAACAGACACTTCAGTCATCAGGTGAAAAAAGGGTTCTTGGTTGCCTTTCTTTCCCTTCTTTTTTGGTAGGTGTGTTTATTGGAATTACTTATGGTATGGAGGTGCTTGATCCTTTTTCTTTCCCTCCAGTTTTTAGGGTCATTTAAGAACTAAACCCACACATGGATATAAAGATCTTTTACTTTACAAGAAACTAGATGGGATCATTTTGACTACACTCACAGCCAGAATCTTAGCTGACCGTCCTGGTGATAGGTCCGTGTGGCTTATAATTTTTAGGAATCCTTTATGCAGTCATGTGGACTGCCATTTCTTCCTGCTAAACTTCATCCTAACCCTGTCTAGCTCACCCAGATCTGGCCTTCCCGCAGTTTGGCCTTTTCACTGGCCTTAAGGAATACGTGTTCCATTGCTCACCCTACGTGGTCCTCCTTTTTCCTGCTTGCTCCCCTTCCTTTAAAGTGAAGGTGTTGGCAAACCTTTGCTCCTAAGGGCTGAGTCCGGAATTTGGTTATATAATTTCTCAGCAGTTCCTCTCTGTAGCTCTGACTGCCTACTTACCCTTGCTGCTGCTATTAATTGGGTGGGGTCTGGTGAACTCTGTTCTAACAGGGTTAGAACTTGAGCTCTGTGTCTACCACAACTCTTAGTAGTTCTTCAAGGTCCTCAATACCAGTGGCCACTTTTTTAGCCCCTGACCATATACTAAACATCCCTGGTTTCCATTCTACTCTTGATTACCATGTTAATTTTCCTAATATTAGGAAAATCAGAGCAGTAAAAATTCACTGCTCTGATTTAAGATTGAATGGTTCAAAATCTTGGTGACTCCTCAAGATTAACCAAATATAGTACCAGAACCTCAATCTGACAGTCCAGGCTTAGCCCCCTGCCCAAATCAGCTCCAAATTACTTTCTAAACACCTTTATTTCCAGCTGGCTAGGTATGCTTGATATTTCCAAGCTCACTCCTTTTTTGTTTGCAAAACTCTGTTCCCTCCAGTCTATTTCATTTTACCCATGCTTAAGTGAAAACCAGTCCTAATTACCACCTTCTCAGTGCAGCCTGTCTTGATTGCCTCATCTGGGGAAATCCTCTCTTCTAATCTCTCATTGTACTTAGTTCATACATGTTAAGTGAAATTTATTATACAGTTTTACATTTAGAATGTTTCATTGAGTTTTAGATGTCATGAAGTATGAAAAGGGGTCCTGGACCTCAGGAAGAATATATTATCAGTTATGCCTGGATTTTTAAATAATTTCAAAAAACAAGCCCAGATGTGACAAACTTTAGTCTGGCCAGTTGCAGATTGAGGAAAGAAGTCTTCGAAGAAGAACCGGTAAATTTTTAATCAAAGTTGGTCTAAAATAACAACCAATTTCTTTAAATCTGCACTGTTATGCCTGTTGAGGTAAACTGTACTATGTCATTATAAGATTTTTCACTCAGTAAAAAAGGCTGAAACTGTCATCCAGTTTTCAATTATTCAAGGCAATAAAGGCAGGAAATAAAATGTGAGTTGGAAAATGTTATTAGTGTTCATCAACACAACCAAGTTGCCAAGTAAAAGCAATGAAGGGTTTTGATCTTTTCATGTTTAACCGCTCCAGTATTTCTACAAAATAAGTTTGTTTATTTTTCACTGCACTGGAACAGCATTCATAGCACGAGTACGTTTTTAACTAAATGTGCTCGTTAGTTGGTGTTCCTATGTTTGTTTCTATTTTTTGTGTGTTAATATTAATTTATCAGATTGTAAACTCACAAATGCAAAAGGATAAGTTAGTTTTTCAGAGAAAAAGTAAGTCTCAGTACAGCATTACGTAATAGGAGGTAGTAATTCATAGCCTTTAAAAGCATTTAAGCTGGAGTCCACTGCCTGTGACTCTGAGCTCCACCATCTTTAGCTGTATGACCTTTGGTTAATTACTTAACAGATGTGAGTCAGTTTCCTCCTTCCTAAAATGGGGATAATATTTACTTTATAGGATGTAGGGCATTGATGAGTTAATCCTTGTAAAATGCTTAGTAAAATGGCTAACATAATGATTGCTATATAATGTTAGTAACTGATTATTGTTATTGCTTTTTAAATACATATATTACAAGATAGTGCCACTAATATTTAAATACAAAACAATAACATTGGGAAAAGATTAATTGTATGTAAATTATCTATAAACTGGAAAACCGAGCATTAAATCATTGAGTATGCTTTGGTTAATTTGCTTTGTTCTAAGATTTAGGGCTAGAACTTAAATCTAGTTATATAACCTGAAACTAGTTATATATGAGGACTAATGTTAACGAAAAGGAAATATTTTATTTTAACACCAGTGATGTTTGCATCACCGGCAGAGTCATTTTAGAGGGGAAAAAACACTTAAAAAATCAGGCTTCTTTTTCAAACAAAACAAGTAAAGTGAGACAACAGGATGTCTACACAAACAAAGTAGATAAATGGTACAGCTATATTTTGCCCAAATCACAACTTGAATTTATGAGTTTCCCCAACCGGGACAGTGAACAGCTGGCAGCTTCTGTCTCTGGTAGAGCCATTTTGATGAAACTCATTAACAATTTTTTTTAAACTGAGAAACCCTGCTTGAAAGTATTCCTGTTGTTTAAAGCAAACTAAAGTTTTAGGAACCCATACAATTCAATATTAAAACCCATATAATTACTTTTTAAAGGAAAACTAGGTCTCTTGCTGTAGGAAATCTGGGGAGAGGATCTCCATTGGGAAGATAGCAAAGGACATGCTCTTTTGGAAGAGAGCTGTCTTCCTTGCTCTGTATTTTACCTTGAGAGGTTTGAATAGCTACTCTCCTGAGAGTTTTTCATTTTCCTTTTTTTCAGACTCTCTACTGTCTGTTCAGTAGTGGGTCTGATGGATGGAAAATGGAGGAGTAACAGGGATTGCTTTTTATATATGAAATTGAAATTGGTTGAATTCAACAAATAGCAGTTTCAATGTATAGGAAGATAAATCAACTAAAGTAAAGTTCTTTCAGAAATAACTCAGAGAATGGATATATGTGGTCAATTGTAAAGTAAATCCTATATTATACATATTCTTATAATGAAATGTTTTTTATTTGATGGAAAAGGAAAGACTGTTCAATCCTTTCTGCTCTGGAAGCAACAATAAATATCTGACATCATCAGAATCTATTTCCTCTGAGACACACTGCCTTTGGGTTGTGAGTAATGGTTTTTATTTCAGTAGATATACTGAAGAAAGGAAGTTGCCCATCCTATTTTGGGCAGCTGAATGTCAAAAAGAAATTTTAGTTTCATACCTGCTGTTGAGGCCCTTGAGTATTTGTGTGTGTGTAGATTAGTAGACTTACTATAAAGAAATAGAATTTTGGACATCATTTTGCCTATATGTTGTTTTACATAAAAGGAAAATGAGGTTTAGTACCACAGTTACTTAACTCATGTCAAGATGTTAAATGTGTAAAACTACTTAAGGTAATATTTACTTATCCTGTGATTTCCAAAGGAATAATCTAGGCTACAGAAAACATTCATTATGTGCCACCTGTTAAAAATGGATTGCTTTTAACTTCTATAATTTTGAGATATATCATTTTTAGAAGAAATATTGTAGAGGTAAAAATTACAAGGAAAATAGATTTTTGCCCTTATAATCTCTTGTCTTATATAATATTTTTCATTTGTATGTACAGTTTGTATTTTCTACTTCTCTGAAAGTTAAAAATGTAGGTTACCTCAGTAATAAGAAAAACTGACTCCAAGTAAAGATGGAAACATTTGCAGAGTGTGATACCCAAGTGCAATCGGGATAAAGTAAAAGAACCACAGATGGGCCAGCGATTATATAATCATGTAAATTACTGGGGTCCTTGTTTAGATTGATAACATTATCTTAATAAAAATTCTAAATATTTTAATATTTTTACTTAAAACAATACGAAATACAAGATAGTCCCACTGAAAATGAAGTGATGAATTCTGAATTTTATTGATAGTGACCAAGGATGTAATAGTCACTTTGAGGAGTATTTTGCTCAGTGCAAAGAAGGAATTGGTCCAGTTCTTATTCCAGCTCTTAATTTTCTTTGAGGAATTTACAAATAAGGGGGGCATTTCTAAAAATCTTGGATAGAAAATATGTATGTTCATGTGAATTTGAATTATTGTGCTAATCAAGAAGAAAAAATAGATAAACTTCACCATCTCAAAATTAAAGTCCTTATATTAAGAAAGGCTACTATGAACAAAGCCAAAAGCCAGCTTAATCTGAGAGGAAACAACATATATAACAGTCAAAAGGAAAAGTTTTACAAATCAGTAAGAATATAAACAAGCCAGTGGAGGAATGGGTGAATAATAAACAAATTAAAGAAGAGGAAATGTAAATAATATTAATGAACTAGTACTCAGGGAAATGCAGGTAAGAAGAATGAGAATAGCACTTCATGTCTGCTAACAGAATTTGAAAGTTTGGACAGTATGTATTAGAGAAAATTTGACGCGGGGTTGAGTGGAGATAACTATGTAATGGGTGAAAGTGTGAATTAGTTCAACCACTTTGGGAAAGTGTCTGGGCGTATCTAGTGAAGCTGAAAATATACATATACGTTAAGCCAGAAACTTCTGCAAATAAGCCCAAAGAGACAAGTACAAATATGTTCATATAGCATTGTTTATTATGATGAAAAATGGAAACAACTTCAGTAATAATTCACTATGTTCATAGGATTGGTATAACTAGAAGTTAAAAATAATGACCTGGATATACATACATATATTTCATGGAAAAATCACCCAAGAATAATTTAGAGTGACAGAGCATCATAGTACATAGTACATAATGTGTACATAAATAAAAAAATAATTCTATGTATGTTAGTTATAAGCACCTAAAATAAGTGATTATTGAATAATCACTGAATGGTTAAAGCATGGGCTGAAAGAATGCACAGCGTATTTAGGAAGAGATGGATACAAATAAGAACAAAAGGGACTAAAAAATTAAAAACTCCTACACAGAATGGGAAATAAAAAAAAACATTTTATTGACTACTGTACTGTGATTGGAAAGAACAGGGTTAGTTCACATTCTGCTACTCATTTATTTGTGACTTTAAATCACCTGGCCTGTCTCCTTCCCTACCAAACAAGACAATTTTTTTAGGCTATTGTAAATGTTTCTTCTATACTTGAAACTTTTATGAGCTTTGTAGGGGGATACTAGGTCTGTTTTGTAAACATACTTTATCTCAATTTCCTCATCTGTAAAGTGGGAACTAATAGTAGTACCTACTTAATAGGATTGTTTTGGAGAATATATAAAATAATCCAAGTAGAGTGTTTATCTCTGTGCCTGACAGTTATGCTTAAATACATACACACTTGAGTAAGACTGAACTCAAAAAATGTTAGCTACTACAGCCATGACTTTAAATTTATGAAACAGATCATTTATGGGATACTTCAATCATAAAGACCATTCTCCCCCTTAAAGACTTCTTTTAGGTAACAAAACTTTCCAGGATATTACAATAAACTGGATATATTTATTACTCCCAGGGACTAAGTGTCCTACATAAAATAAGCTGGTCATACTTTCCCTAAATGCTGCTAGATCGTAGTTTTTAATCTAGAAAGAAAAAAATATATATGAAATATGGAAAAATGAAAAACATTGTGTTATATGTGTTTTTGTGTGTGTGTTCATTAGGAGGCTGACTACTTGAACAATGTTCTTTATTAAATCTGCTGATTGTTATGGTTAAATATATAGAGGACTGTGTAAGACTGAAAAGATTCTGTATTGAGAAAAAATTGAGGATTAGCATTTAACCATCTAACATAAGAACAGAAATACATGAAGTATCTCCAGGGCAGACGGGACTTAATTCATAGATACGGTTCAGTGAAATAAAGATTTCTTAAATGAGAAGATTCGACAATGTGCGTAATTTAATTGTACAAAGCCAAACTCCACTCTGAATGTCTGCTTGGCAAATGAAGGCCCATTAAGGCATGTTTCAATATGCATGCTGGGGTGGAGGGTGTGCCGGGGGAGGGACCATTTGTAGTACACTGTATCTACTTTATGGCTACTGATTTTAAACAAATTTCAGATTACACTTATTGTCTAATCATATGTTTGGGAGGGTGGGCTATTTATGAGATGTTAGCTTTCCAGATGCTCAAACAATGTGCTTTAAATGCTGTATTCATAAACCAGCCCCCAAAATGCAGCAGATTAGCTGTTTCTAATCTTTGAATTCGGAACAAATGTTAGAAAAAGGAACACTTGCAGAGCTGTGTAGTCTCTATTACCTCATTAAAATGTATTTATAAATGAAGTAGACAGAGGAGCAAATGTCTGCACAAAACACTGCTACTTCATTAATTTTTTTTATTACAAAAGCACTTTCTGTGAAAGCTGTCAGCCAAAAGGAAATAAGTGAATCAGTTGTCTTTCATTTTTGTGTTTTGTTTATTTTCCCTGATATGCAAATGCAAGTTTAAAAGAAATATTTTAGCAGTAAATATGAACTTCGTGAAATACAAAAAAGAGTGCACGTGACTAGGAACAACATCTGTTTCAAAGTATACATAATGCTAGGATTCAAGTGAGGAAGTTGTCTGAACTTGAACAAGGTTCTGTTTTTTTCTTAAATGTGAGGTTTCTGTGTTAGTGGACAAATATTATGTTTTGATGGGCTTCATGACTGGGGTAATTCTGTAAAAGAAGGTTTCTTATTATATCAAGAGTAGCTGGAGACAAACAAACAAACATACAAACCATCTTCCCCCCTCCAAATTAGAAATTTTAAGATACTTATACTTAAAAAATACATAATAAAAACATTTTTTTTAAAAAGGGAATGAAAATACTCTGTATGATACTAGAATGTGGATACCTGTCATTATACATTATACAAAAATATGCTTATAGCCCACAGAATGTACAACACGAAGAATGTGTCCTAAGGTAAACTATGGACTTTGGGTAATAATGATTTGTCAGGGTAGGTTCATCAATTGTAATAACAAATGTACCACTATGGTGGGGGGGTGGGTGCTGGTAATGGAGGAGGCTGGGCATGTAAGGGGTAGGGAAGTGTATGGGAAATCTTTCCATACCTTCCTTAGTCCTGCTGTGAACCTAAAACTGATCCCCCACCAAAAAAAACCTTTAAATTAAAAAAAAGTAAAAGCACACTGTGACATTCTTCCCTATTACGTTGTATAAGGCAGTGTATTTTGGATTCTACTTAAGAAAGATCTGATAGTGAACTACCTAAAAAAATCATGTAATGAATCTTATTTCTTTTAAGGATGGACATTATTCCAGTTACCTATTGTTGTGTAACATATCAGCCAGAAATTCAGTGGCATTAAACACTTTTTTTTTTACTATGTTAATAGATTCTATAGGTCAAGATTAAGAAAGTGCACAGGAAATTATTTCTGTCTCTGAGTCCAGGGTCTCAGCTGAGAAAACTTGAGTGGCTGGGGCTAGAATCATTTGGAGGCTTCTTTAGTCTTATGTGTGGCTCCCTGGCAGGGATAATGGAAGACTAAACCCATGCCGCATGGTTTGGGCTTCTTACGACGTGGCAGCTGGTTTCCAGGAGAAGCCTGCTAAGAAAGAGATGCCCGAGTGGGGGAATTCCAAGAGAGGGGACAGTCCATTGTTTCTTAAGGACAGCCTAGCAAGTTACATACCACTGCACTCTGTTGGTTGAAGCAATAACAAGCCTGTCTGCATTTCAGAGAAAGAGTTGCACACCCCACTTCTTGACAGGGGAGTGTTTACAAAATAATGGTGGTCCTTTTCGGAAAGTTAGTTGAAAAACAGTCCACTCTTTAAAAACCTACTTGATACAATATGACTGAACTGAAAATCAAGCCACGTCATTATCCCCTTTAAACTCTTTACACAGTACCGCTTTGGAAATCAGGTGCATACCTTGGTATGAACTTGCTAGCAACTGTCTTTGTGATCTGGAAAATACCTGCTTCTCATTCTCTGTCCCATTGAGATTTGTGCTACTTTTGTAGAGTGAATTCTCCCCGCCCCAGGAAAGTGACTCCTCACAGACACACACGCAGACACACACACACAGAGATCTGACTCTCAGCCTGACCAGTTGCTGCTGCTTATTGTCTCTCAAGTGTCAGTAGAAATGCCGCTTTTCCAGACCTCGTATCTGCCACACATGCTGCTTTCTGCACATTCCTCTGTCATGGCAGTCATGACATTACCAAGAAATGATTTTCTTGTACTTTATTTTTCCCTTTGGACGATGTTAAATCTTTATTGTTATTTCACCAGGAAGCACCTATCAGGTTTCCTGACACGTATAATCTGAGAAAGTATCTTCTCTGAAACCCAGAAAAGAACACTTTTATTTTGAATTCCTCATTTAGGAAAACTGGAGACCCACTAGATTTTAAAACCAGAAGTCTGATCACTCTTTGGAAAATTCTCATATTCAACAAAATTTTAAAACATGGATATTCCAATCCTCCCAAGGGATACAGCTCTAATCTGAAAGGATCCCCTGTTGAGGTGACTAATTCTCTGGCTTTTTCAGTGTGTACTGACAGGTGGATGATACTCAGTTTGTGTCCATTTGGACTAAATAATATGTTATCATCATTACTGACAAATGCTGGGTTATTTGTAATCACAAGGCTCTCTTAATTAAAAACAAACCTGAGCAAGACACATCCCCAATTATCTACGTAGGGATTTTATATGGCCAACTATATAAACTATCTCCAAGTCACCTAGAATGGCAACTAGTTAAAGAATGTACTTATTTAACAGAGTTCCTGGTAGAATATTATCATCAGTAGGGTGAATACATTTCTTACATATGAATATACTCTGTTGATGTCAGTCAAGTTGTTTGTTTTTAAAGTAACATTGTGACAGGTCATTTGATACATCAGCTAAAATAACTGGAGAGGCTAACATGGTGCCCGATCAGTGGTATAGGGCCCTGAACAGAAAATGATACTGATTCTAAACTGAGTTCAGGTTGATAGATCTCATTTAGCGGGAAAAGGAAGGGGCCACCAAGTGCTGCTGCCACTTAAAAAATGGTGGTTTTGAAGGGGGCTCAGAGAATCAAGTTTATTTATTAAATCATTTTCATTGTCCAGAATGCTAAATTCTAGTTCCTACCTTTAATTTTCACAAGTGGAAAATTGTGAAACCTTGTTTTGGAAACTTGGACAAAACATTATTTAGCTTAGTCTGCTACCACTAGGTTTGATTCTTGTAGCCTTTGGCAGAAGGTAGCAAGTGTGACATGACAGAGGCTGTTTCTCTCAAATGAATAAAGGAACATTAGAACATTTGGACCTCATTACTTCCATTTAAGAACTTTCCGAATACAGAATTGCTTCACCCTCACGATTGCTGATAACTCACTTAAAATTCACACAAACTGATTAAAAAATGCGCAGGCCTCAAGCAGTGCTTTCCAACCGTGTGTCTTCTGATTAAACTGAATGCATGCAGTGTGTCTGAGATTGTATCAGTTTATGGAGAACTGAGGGTGGTGGGGTGGTGTCAAAGGGCTTACCCTCAGAGTTCTCAAGTGGAACATTTGGAGAGCCAGAATATACAATGGAAAATACACACAATCGTGCTGTTTCCAATTAACAGTGGGCTTCTGTTTCTTTTACTTCAGCAGGTGGCTATTCATTATTACAACGAGAAATGGTTATTAATGTGATATATTTTGGAATGTTTACAATTAAGAATCAAAGACTAAAAACCTTTTTTTTCCCTCTTCCATCACCAACTTATAATGGTCTCATCCTGATGTTTCTGTCCTCTGACATACTACTTAAGAGTTTTACAAAAGTGGAATTGACTTTCTTCCTTTTTGTGTCAACTCTTGGGTTATCTAATGGGGACAGTGCCCCACTAAAGTATTTGATCTAGTTTACTAGGTAGTACAAAGAAGTGGTGATGTGATATTCATGGAATATCAATCGATCTGATAGGATTAGGAGCCCAGGGGTTTTAAAATTTTGAGCCTTGTTTACATTTATTAATCACGTATACTTTAACTTTGCATTTGAATGGTTTTCCTTTCGCATTATTCTGTGAACACATAGGCTATGGAAGTAACTAACTGTAAAAATAGGTTATGAATCCACATGTGATAGTTACTAACCATGTATCGCAGTGGGATATTTGTGATATTCTTCTTTTATACCTGGCAAGCCATGCACATGTATAATGAAAAATTATAGAATTCCCTAATAGTGTTATTTACAATATCAAAATGGAAAGTCAAGAAGGAAGGTAATATTTACCTTTCTGAGAGTGCCTATGGGCTACCAAATACTAGGCTTAGTATATTCACATAGTATATTCAATTATTTCCATCTGGATTCTCAGCAAAGTCAGATAACTTGTTTGAGGTCATCCAGCCTGTAAACCTGGGAATTCAGGGAATTCATATGTGACTTTCAAACCTGACTGAACTTTTTCCAATCTCAAATTAGTCTTTGTATAATTTACCATTGACATAACTTTAAGATTTCCTGGGAGAATGTTTTTGATATCTTGATTCTATACAGAAATATCCAGCTCTTCTTTAGTCAGAATACCCTGTAAGAATGTGGTAGTACTGAACCAGGAACTGTGGGAGTATTTTCTTAGTAGCAGGACTCAGTAAAGAATGCCTTTTTTGCATCCTAGTTGTTCATGGACTATTCCCTAAACAGAATAGTTTCCAGATATGCATGAACAAAACCCAGGATTCTGTACTTAGAGCAACATTTTAAAAAAATGTTGATGAAAATCTAGATATTACGTACCTAAAGTGAAGGGCAGAACATTAACTACTGGCAAACGTAATGGTTACATTCTTCATTTGGAAGCTAAGGATCTCTTAGCATGAGATTTTATTTGTAAACAATGCTGTTTCTTTTATAGGAGGTGCATCATAAGGTCATTTTTTTGACTGTCCAGATTGAAGCACTAAAATAATTATTGCTCTATTGTCATACTAGACCAATGGCACAAAGCCATTTTGGACCTGAAACTTTATTTGCTGAGTTAAAAAGACCTAAAGTGAATATTGACCCGAGAGAGATATTTGAAAAATAAAAGAGAAGGTTGTACAATGCACATAGGATAAAACTCTGACCACTTCTGGGCAAAAGAAACCACTGGAAAGGCTTCTGTATAAATCATTTGTTTTGAAGATACTAAACTTGATCTGTGACTGATTATTTTCTATAGCTCATGTGTAATGAATACTTGTAGTCAGATGACTGGGTATTATTTATTCAAATGATTGTACAAGAAAAACATTGCTTTCAGTAGTGACCTGGGAGGCCAAGAACATTGATGATGTGGGCAGTAACATTATCCATGAAATTTAAAAAAAAATTATATAGAGAACAAATTGGCTGATGGAATTAGTTGTAAAACCTGGTTGCTGTGCTGAGTTACTGATTACGGGTATCACTGTACCTGTGAGAGGAGAGATGATTGCACCAGACTCGTGGTCACTGTGGGTGATGAAGGCAGAGTGTTTAAAAGGTTGCTCTGCCTGTGAAGTCTGTGTGTTTGAGGGGGCTGTAGTTAGGTGTGTGCATACGTGTACTTTCACATGAGCATCTGCAGTGTGGAGGATGCTTGCTGTTTAACCCAGAATCACCAGGCATTGCTGGGTTGCTATCAGAAGTATACATTATTTTAAGCATGGTTTATTGTATTATTTGCCCCATAGATGAATGTGTTCAAGAGTAAGTCTGTGAACCTTTTAAATCTTAAAGCCCTGAATGGCTACAAAGACTCTAATGTGTCATGATTATACTTCCTCTTAATATAAAGTCCTTTGTTTAATTTTGTAGTTCAGTGTGTTAAGAGAGAGTGAATGGAATGAGACTTGAATTGTATCCAAATTTCAAGGTCACTGTCTTATTCAGATATAGTAGAAAATTGGGGTAGCATAATAATCAGAATGTAGCAGAGCATCTGATGCCTAATGGGCCTCAGTGAATGTGTGTTGAATGTTGGTGGAACTGTGTTGACTGGGTGTCTAACCCATAGACAGTTACCATGTAATACCAGTTACCATATAATTCTGTCCTCTCATTCTTTTTTGTTCTCTTGGCTTGTTTTCTTCCTGATCATCTTTAAATATCTATCCTTAACTACCTTCTCAATCTACACAATCTTCCTCAAAGAATACAAGAAAACTATCTTGTGTTTGAGCATCATCAGTATGACCCTAGCATCTTTACATCTACCCAAACTTCTCTCCAGAACTTTAGTCATTTCCCATAACCTTAAATTCTGTATTGAATGTCTCTAAACATACTACACTGGAATTTCACACTCAATCACTGTTAATGACTCCCAAAGTTTAAGCTTTTGAAAACTGCATCATCTTCACTCTCCATCCCTATCCTGTGTCACTGCACACAGTCATTTGGTTTCTGAGCCCTGCTCATTCTGTTTCCTTAAATGTCACTTTCCTTTGTATTGATGTCTCATTTCAAGCTCTGATCACAACACTTGAAGACTGCTGCAATTACATGTGAACTGTTCTTCCTGATTCCCATCTTTTCTTGATACTATACGCTAACATTTCAACCAGAATTGTCTTTCTAAAACAAATAATTTAATCACTTAAAATTTCCTGTTGGGAATATTCTACCATTCCCTGGGTAAGATTACCTTGTAGTTACTTAGCCAAGGCATTACATTCAGGATCTGGCTGTAACTGGTTTTACCTCCCCCATGAACGACACCCCCAGGAGATGCTGTGCTCCTAGCCATAGGAATTCCCTCACTATTCAATAAAAACAGCATGCAATTTCATGCCTCTATGCCATTGTCTCTTGTTAGTTGTTTTTCCCTGGAATTCCCTTCTCACTTTTTTTTCCTGTCAGCTGAGGGAAGCACTTACCCTCTTTAAGTTTCCTTTCCCTTACACAAAGTAAATATTTGAATAACTGAATGAAGCTAAGTCTCACCTATTCACTGAGTCCTTCTTGATCTTCACCTTTATTACCGTAGCATTTCATATATTCTAATGTAATTTTTCTCCTTAGGTTGTGAGTTCTTTGAGATTAGTGCCAAAGCTTATTCATCTTTGTCTTCCTAGCACATAGCCCAGTGCCTGCACATAGTAGGCACAAAGTAAATATTCACTGAGTCAGACCACTAGAGTTGTAGCCAGAAGGTGCAGCCTGTGGATTGGTGGTGTGGCTGAGCCTTATTTCCAGGGCAAATGAGGGGTGGCTTTGTGATCCTACAACCATTGTATTTAAGGTGGTCATGTCTTACCTTCTCATTGTAGAGACTGTGAGCTTATAGTGGCTGAGGAAGTGGAGTGTATCCAGCAGTACCTTTTTGGAGAGAGCTTAGTGATTGAAATAGCTGACACTCCATATAGACCAAGGTCTTTTGAGACTTGAATGTCTGTGATAGTCTATGACATAAAAATCAATACCTTGAGGGCAGGTTTCAAGGATTCCACTTCTGTGTCCTATAAAGAGTGAGCCCAGTCTGTGGGGTTTAATTCGTACTCTGGTTCAGGTCAATACCTTTTCCATGTTCCTTCCTTTTTTTTTTTCTTTTTTTACTTTTTATTTGGAAATAATTTCAATTTCACATAAAATTAGCAACAGTAAAAATAATACAAAGAACACTCCTCTGGCTTTTACCCAGATTCACTTAAATATTTTATTCCGTTTGCCTCTCCCTCATTCTCATGCTTGTTGTTTTGCTCTGAACCATCTGAGGATATTTTATGCATCTTCAAGAGGCAGGTCTTTCCATCCATCTACTGCATGGTGTACTTCCTGAGAATCTTGTATGTAACCAGAGTGTAATTATCAACCTCAATAGACTTATCACTGAGGAAATACTGTGATCTATCTTGAGGATTACAGTTCTATCAACTGAAGTCTGTAAGTTCCCTTAGAGCATTTTTCCTTCTAGCACAGGACCTAGCCTAGAGTCAGGGATTGTGTTTGGTGATTATGTCTCTTTACCTCCTTCAATGTGGACAATTCTACAACCTTTTTCTGTATGTTATGATGTTGCCTTTTGAAGAATACAATGTACCTCACCCTGTTTTTTCAGTAGAACATTCCTTATTTGGAGGTTTGATATGTCTGTAGATTTTGCTTAATCATTTTTTTCTTAAACTAACAATTAGTTGGATTTGAGCTAATAGGTTATTACCACATCTAATACAAATAATTACTGTTTATTACTTAACTTTTTAAAATAAATTGGTAATATTTATGAAACTTTACATAGAAAGCAAGCAGATCTTTCAAAAAAATATTTATATCCAAAAGAAGCAGATTGAAGAAACTAATTTTTTGGTACATAAATAGACTCTGGTGCTGCCAGAAAAAAAATAAAATGCCTACTATTGGGTTTTCATTGATAGTAAAACTCATCAAAAATAATTGTATTGGAAGACAGGTAAAATTTTTGTTTAATTTTAAAATAAAATGAAGTATGTATTTCAAAGGAACTATTTCATCAAAGTTCTTAAAATTTGAAATGCCAAGAAGATTGAATTCACCTCCAGTTCCATACGTTGACTGAAAATTAACATTAAGTCTTTAACTAAAAGCTTTTGCTATTATTTTGAGGAAAGTGTGCTATTTTTATTACAGGTACTTATAAATTAATTCCTTGGAGAATAAAACCCTCAAGATATTAAAACATAACACATGAATATTTAATAAATAACAAATACTTAGAATGTTTAAACAAGAAAGTACATTAGCATCAAATTAAGTACGTGGCTCTGGGTATTTATCTCACTACTGGAGAGAATTGTGTAGTTTGGTGTTTCTGTTTGTTATTCTGCCGTCTCAGCTAAACTTATGAGTTGAGAGCAGCCTGGGCTTATTTCCACAACATTCAGACCTTACTGTGCATTTACATTTGCTTACAGTATGCTTCTCTTTTCTTTCCAAGCATGGTCATCATTTGTGTTCACACTGTAGGGTGCTCTGTGCAGCCACTGTATAAAGTGCCATCCAGTTGTCATAGGCAGCAAGGTAAAAGGATACTGTCATATGCCTCTTTAAAAAACTTTAGTTTGTTTTTCTTTCTTCATTGTTTATGATAACCTCCTAGAACCTTGAAAATAGCATTTCCTTCCCTGCTGTTTTTTTGTCATTTGTGTTTGGAAGACAATTTTCTTTTTTTTTTTAAGTGAAAAATAGTTATGTTGCCTTTAACTGAGAAGGAAAAAAACTCCACACCTCTGTATGCTTTTGTTTCCCTCTGCAATAAAGATGTTGTCTTTGGTTTCTTATTGGATTTTTTGGTGGAGTTTATGAGAAGAATTAGGGAAGCCAGTGGCCCAGAGAAGGCAATTATTAAGAGTATGGCCTCCGAAGTCTCATGACTTGGGTTCAGATATTGGTCCAAGCAGTTTACTGGCCGAATGGTCTTTGACAGGTTACTCCATCTCTCTGTTCCTCTATGTTCTTATCTGTAAAATGGGAAGTACACAAAAGTACCGACTTATAAAGTTGTTATAAAGATTTATTGAGGTAATGTCTGTAAAATACTTAAAATAGTGCTACAGTATAAGAAGTGGTACGTGTTTGCTAAATAAAAACACGTATCTCCTCCCCCATCCTTTTCCTTCCTGGTATAACTTAATGGAAAATAGAATTCACAGCTCTTCAGAGAGAGCCCTCCTCAGAGAAGTAGGGGGTCCTTAACTGAAGAACTTCAGGTCATTTTTGAAATCTGATCTTTTCAAAAGTTGAAATACGCCGATTTGCCATTCATCCCTGTGCTTTGGTTGAAAAAAGGCATTATTAAAAGGTTAACTACGTTTGTTTACCCATGGACTTCTACTTGTTCATGGTGTGTCTTCATTTTGATTTAGAAGGAGCCCCATTCTATGTTCTTGTGAAGAACATTTAGTTTAAAATTTCACAGATGTTAGGTATGTAAATAAGAAAGAAAACACATTTTCAGAGATGATCTTAGGAGATATAACCTCACCCCCCCCCAAAAAAAAACTCACCTAGCATAAAAGAGAATATATATATATAAATATATAAATTAGTTATAAACCTTCAGACCTTTATATGTCTCTTTTATCTAAATGTAGTTAAAATGAGTCATTTTTGAAACCAAGTAGGTCATTGTTAGTTTATATTTATTTTGTGCTGAAGGTAGCAACAGAGGAAGCATAATCTCTTGGACTGCAAGGAATGTGAGGGCATTTCAATGTGTGGAGACCATTTTTAGTAATAATACGGTTACATGGAGTAGGTTGTTTACTTTATTGAGGATGTAATATCCTGGATGTCAACTGTCTTAGATCCGGTTGCTATAACAAATTACCATAGACTGGGTAGCTTAAACAGCAGACATTTATTTCTCACAGCTATGGAGACTGAGAAGTCCACGATCCAAGTGCCAACACATCTGGCATCTGGTGAGAGCCCATTTCCTGATTTGCAGATGGCCATCCCTGCTGCATCCTTAGTTGCGAGGAGAGAGTAAGGAAGAACAGCTCTCTTGTGTCTCTTCAGGGAAGGACAGTAATCCCATCATGAGGGCTCCACCCTTGTGACCTGATTGTCTCCCAGAGGCCCCATCTCTTAATACCATTGAATTGAGGATTTAGTTTTAACATAGGAAGTTCTGTAGGGGACACAGACTTTCAGTCCATAGCAGCAACATTTACACTTCATTGAAATACAAAACTGTCGGCAAAGATAAGAAGCCTAAACCAACGTCTTCAAAGTCGGAGTAAATGTAAACTTCTGAAGATTACTAATGACGTGGCTGAGGATATATATTTCCTGTTAGGAAAAGAAATCACCTGGAAGTTAAAAACAGCAGTGAATTAAAAGAAGTTCATATGTTGGGCAGTGAATAATGAGAACTTAAAAAGCAAGTAACTTCCCAGATGATGTAAATGTTATGTTCATGGGTAACATTTTTTCTATTAATTATGTTATATAAGTTTTGTAGCAATAGACTTAAGTGACAGTAAAACATGTTTTTTAAAAAGGAATGAAAGTCACCCCCCCCACCACTGTGGTTCTGTTGTCATTCCCGAGTGTGTGGCACATGGATAGTTGTTTGTTAGGCAGTGGTGGTAGCTCAGGGAGCTTGTCTTTCTCTCGGTGCTCGTTTCTATAAATTGCTGATAAAAAGCTTCTAAGAGGAGTGCTGATTAACTGCTGACATGGCTATGTTCCATTCATTAGAGTGTTCCCTTTGCTTACACCCCATTATAGGTAGAATTATTGTTACAGGTTAATGGAGAAATGAATTTTATTAATATGTAGAAAACTGGCACCACATTTAAACTGGTAGACAGAATAGCTATTATAATTTCTGTAGTTTACCTGAAATAAAAATGGCACCTGGAGTTGTGCTATATCAGAAGCAAGGTGGGAAGTATTTAGTGGACTCTGAGTCACTGAAAGACTTGTACAGTACATCCGTTGTTAATGGTCTGGGAGGCACCCAGTGATGAGGAGGCATGTCCTACTCTCTTGACAGGTGGATGCTTACATGATGCATCAGGCTGATTTCTTTGTGAATGCTCCAGTGCATAGTTCTGTGAACTGGTCCAGACTCTCTAATTAGGTACCATTTGGATTAATGGTTAGATTCTCATAGATAAATTTCTCCCCATTTTCTGTTTTCATATTTGGACCTGAGTTTGTGCCAAAGGCTTATATTTTGTACTTGAATTTTCTTCTCATTGTCATATTTAACATCTTGCCCTCATCAGTTTCCTCCTAGGGACATTTTGAAACTGAATTTCTGGAATAGAGAGGTGAGAATATGTTGGAAGTATATAAATCAGGAGACTCTCTGTGGTGTTCATGTCAACTATGATGTGCTAGTGGATTAGAAAGAAATAATGAATTACTATATGTTTATCTTCAATAATTTAGATATTTCTAATGGTAGTTTTGCAGTGTCATGATTAATTATTTAATGTTATAGTGGTGTTCAGTCAACTGGTAATTTTTCTTTGATGATTAAAAGGTTATTTGATGTGCTTTTTAAAGTAGCTTTTTAGCTTTAAAGGCAGTGAGAAACGTCTGAGATAGAATTTAGGAGAAAAGCAGGGGCGTTGGAGCAGCAAAGGTTTGAATGGGAAATTGTAGAAAATGAGTTTTTAAGAATCAACACAAAACACTTTGCAGTGCTCATTTGTGTTAAACCACACATTCCATCTTCTTTTGGACAGGTATTTAAATATTAAGCCATCCTTTACACTGTTTAAACAGTGACACAATTCAGGTTGACTCTTATCTATATTTTGTTAATAATTAAAATTTTTGCATGTTCGTTAATTAAATTTCATGAAATATAATTAGCTTCATTTCGAGTACTGAGGAATCAGTGAGAGACTAGAACAGAGTCGAGGTTTTTTGTGGTGAGTAGTTACAAAGCTGCATTTGTGTTGGTGCCAGTGCTGGAGGCAGCAGGGAATTGCTGAGATGGGCACGCCGCCAGCCTGGGATCTGATCCTCTGCCAAGAGGAGAGGGTTTTGAATGTACCTTTGAGAAAGAGTCTGGAAGTCCAGGTGTGCAGACTGTGGTTAGGGCATGGGCAGACTTCAGAGGTGAGCTGTGCAGAACTTGAAGGCCTGAGTCGGGACAGGGAAAAGGCGAGTCCCTTGGTGCCCTGACACAGTCAGGAGCCTAGGGACCTGCAGGACCTGGAGATGCCAGAGCAAAACTAGGGCATGGCGAGAACGAGACACGGCTAGGCAGCCAGCACTGTGCTCTGCCTGGGGAGGTTCTTAAGTGCTTTCTGTTAGACTCCCGGGCTCAAAGCTTGGCGAGACGAAGGCTCAGTAATTTGCCACACCTGGCAAAGCCTGACAGCAAGTTGTTGGCAGATCGACGTCCGCCTGGCGCTGACAGTGATTAATTACGTAGCGGGGCGCACGATACAGTCAAGTGAGGTTGTGAGCAAAGTGCTGTTTTGTTTGTGGTTCCTCCCCCTCTCCTTTGGTATTTTAACTCTGAAATGAAGCTGAAGGGGAATTTAGCTAGTCAAGAGAGAAAAAAAAAAAGGCCAGGTTGGAGAGAAATCTGTACAGATCCATTCATCAACTCAATCTTTCATTCAACAAATATTTTTTGAACGCCTTAGTGTGTAATTAGCCAAAGTAAATGAATATTCATCCATCTTTGAAATTCAGATTCCATTTTACTAATGAACAGCCCAGTGTTTTACCCAGAGATGCAGAATTAGCAATGGCAAAATTAATTTGAATTCCAAACTTCTTTTTGTTGTTTAATGAGTTCTTCAGGTCCCTACAAAGTTCTGGCTTGAACCAAAGGTGGGCTTATCTAGGCTATGTGCTGTCTAGTGGAGCATAATTTATATTATGAGTTGGTGCCGAGCACTTGAGAGGTCAGAGTGGGAACAGGCTGCCATGGTGGATATAAAAGCATGGTGACTGTTTCCAGTGTGCCAGGCTCTGTGGTGTCCAGTGCATCTCTTCTTTTACCTTATTTAAGGCAGTCAGGGTAGAATTAGGGGCCCTTTGAGCAGTCTCTATCTCTGAGACCCTACAGAAGTGTCCTCACCCTTCCCCTAGGACTGTGACATGATTGATCCCCTTTGGGCATTTGCTCACATACACAGTCCTAAAAAGCAATGTGGAATTCTCACCTGGCTCAGTTATTTGCGACTCGGCCTGGATCAGAATTTCCCCATGATATTTGTAATGTTTCAGCATCTGACAGGCAAGATATTTTGTCTTTTGTATGTAAAAATTAAGTAACTGTACCAGCATCAAGTATGCACTTTCAGTTGTGAATGGTATACAGGCCAACTTTTTGGATGCAAGAGCTTAACCTTTTTAAGTTGCTTTTGTGCAATTCCACACACACTTCTCCCCTTTCTGTAAATAAAGGCATGCTTTTGCATGGACTGCTTCGATTTTCAGAGTGTTTTTGTAGTTCCTAGAATGTGTGTTTTCATTTTATCTTAAGCAGATAAGTTTCAATAAGAAATAGAGGTGAACACATTCCTCCTTATAGTACACTGTATGGTTAACATGCTGATTGCAGATTTTGTATTTGTGCTGGTTGTTTCAAGGATTGCTCTTCTACATCACATCAAGTCAAATTATATAGTTTGATGTTCGGAATATATCCAGATATAGAGAGTTTTGGTAATGATCGCCTGTATGCTGTATTTTGTCCGTTTAATAGGCCTTGGATGTTTTTTAAAAATTGAGATAATTATAATACTCAGTTGTAAGAAATGATACAGAGCATCCCTTGTACAGTTTACGTGGTTTCTCCCAATGGTGACGTTCTGTAAAACCGTGGTGTAGTATCACGACTAGGATACTGACGTTGATACAGTCCACCTTTCCCCAGTTTAATTCGGATTTCCCTAGTTTTATGTGAACTCATCTGTGTGTGTGTGTTTGTATTTAGTTCTGTCAGATAAAAGTAAGAAGCACATAACAAGTTTGTGTGTCATCCTGGTGCAGGAGTCGTGCCAGTGTGTCTGTTGTCGAATTTTAGTACGTAGGCTGTAGAAGTGAGCACAGAACTTGGGTTTTTATAGAAATCAAAGCTGGCTTCATGGGCCTGTGAGCAGAGCATTCAGTTGGGGTTCAATGCTGTGGCTTTCCTGACTTGAAATGCTAGTTTTGTGTTTGACTTTGTGTTTTGTAAGTGAAAGTTTCTGGGCTAATAGAGCCTGTCCCTTAACTGGGCGTCTTGGCTCTGGTGACCACCCCCTTGGGATGGGTTCTCTTCTGCTCTTGACTGTGTGCTCCACTTCCCCCCATCCTAGGACCCCAAGGACCTGGCCTCTTCCTCCTTGCTCTTTCCCCACGACTTCTACTGCTTTTAGCCCCTGGCAGGGGTCTAGAGCAAGAGCCCAGGGTGTTTCAGGACAGGGCATTGATGCAGCTGTCCACAGCCTAGAGCGTCATAGCGATGCCTCAGTAGAACGAACCTCTCATCCACCCAAGTCTAGGCACCCAAAGTAGGTACCTCTTTGCGTAGAGATTGCAGGGCTCCTGGCGGACTGTGGGTTGGATTAGTGTGAAGGGGGATGCCTGACTTGACTTGCCCTCCCCAGGGGATGCACAGACGATTGGTCTACAGCTGAAGGGAGGGGGACTCCGTACCTAGTGGGTGGGTGGGTAGTGTGTACTGTGGGGGCACCGGTGGGGTGGTACCCAGATCACTCTGCACATATCCCTGTGCCTGAAGGATCACAACACTAAGTAGCAGATAAACAACACTGGAGCAGGTTGAGAGAGAAACTGCAGGAGAAGGGAAGAAATCTTGATATCTGAGTACCTTTAATGGAACTTTTCCTCTGCTTTTTGAACAGGAGGGCCCCACATTTTCATCTTTCATGGGGCCCTGAAAATTATGGAGCCCATTCTGATAGGCATATAGTGTTAACTTCAGCAATCATATACTGTACACAGTGCCCACTTGTTTCCACTGCATCATCCTATATTTGCCTCACATTTCAGTGACATAATAAGAAGATATTCAGTGAGCCTGTGTGGGGACTAGAGCAGCACAAAACCCATAATGATATAAATATGTGGTGGAAAATTACAATAAAACCCTTGCATCTTCCACTTTAATCTTGCCTCAAGGAAATGGCAAAATGCCCAGCTGGCAATAACCAGTTCCAAATGAGCTGCCAAAACTGCTAGTTGCTGAAATACATAGTTTGTTGCTCTTCCCCATTTTGGTGCTTGACTATAGTTTTTGAGGTTGGTGCTTCAAAGCCGGAGCAGGTGCCTGCCACCTGGAAGCGTTTCCTTGAGTGCCTTGCTAATATCAACACAATAAGACCTATTGAAGTGTATTTTTAAGTAACACTGAAACTGCTTTACATGTGTATACACGTCTATTGAAATACAATCATAAATAGGCCTAAAATGTTTTCATCTGGAATTCAAAGGGATATGATTTGTGTCTTGGAACAATGAAAGATTCTTATTTTAAAAAAGGCACATGCTGATGGATAACATTCAGATAAAATTAAAATATTTGAAAAGTTTGTAAATGTGGGTTGAAGTACTAGCATAACAAAATTGGATTGCTTCACCTTAGAGCCCTGGAAACAGAGGTACCTCTGAAATATCAGGCAGCAGTGCTCCTGGGGGTGAGGTGGTGATGACAAGTAAGTGCAGTTGTTAAGACCCTTTCAGTCTTGGAGGCCAAAGGATCCCTCTGGTTTCATTTGAAAAAAGTATCTTCATTTTGGTACTTGTAAGTACATTTACATATCAGATCCTTTCAGAATGCTAAAAGGCAGTTCCTTGTCTCCAGTTACAGTTTTTCTTTTCCTTAAGCTGGAGCTAGAGTTTTCCATGAGCATCTCTGCATATATATTGCACCAGGGATCAGTGAATGTCAGAAGTTTCCGAGGTCAGCTTTTGTTTTAAGGCTTGTCTGAACAGTCTGAACTGTTTCCCAGTACTCATCTAACCAAACAACTGCTTTGTTTATAGTTCTGCCTGACCTGAGGTATACTCAGCATAATGTGCTGACTGTTTTCTGATCCAGACTACATCCTTCCGCCTGGGTCCACTCTGCAGATTTCTTCCCCCAGCAGTGTGACGGCCAGGCAAAGAGGGGGCATTGAAATCTAGGCTTAATAAGAATGTATTTTATTTACTGGTTTCACATCCTAATCTCCCTCATCCAGACCTATTGCTCGATCCCCAAATAAGAGCAACCCCCCCAAACAAAAAGCAAAACCCTGATTTAATCGTCTTCTCCTTACTCTCACAGAGTTGCTAATTAGAAGCAAAATGTCCAAACAATCCTGTAGGAAGAAGAAAGAGACCTAGCAGGGGGCCCAGATAATCTGCAAATTAGGTAATTAGTGTAAGGATAATCATGACTCCCTTGTCTTGGAGTGCTTTTTAGTGGATTTGTTGGAAGTAAACTGTTCCTGTCCTCCTGTGATTGGTGAGATCTACAACTTGACTTGCTCTCCTCTTGTGGGTGTTTATTTGCCCAGCAGATACAGTGCATCTGTGTCTGGATGGATGATGCCTCCATTAACACAGCACTCTTCGAAATCTATTTTTTCCCCAAATATTACTGCCATTTTCAAAGTTGTCCCTTCTCCAGCTTGTTCTCATTTCCTGTCTTACTCTGTTAAGTATCTCTCTCTCTTTTCCATCCCATTTTCCCTTCATTGGCAACTTACAAGTATTTCTCTCACCTTGCAGTGATTCACACTTCCCGTCAACACTGTAATGTGCTTATGTTCCAAGGATCAGAGTCTCTGCTCTGGAGGCAGCCTGCCAGGGGTTGCGTCCTGGCTCTACCACTCACCAGTGTTGTGATTTTGAGCAAATTTCTTAACCTCTCCTTGTTTCCTTTCTGGGGATGGTAAATGGGGATGATAATATAATTTCTACCTCACAGAGTTGCTGTGAAGATTAAATAAGTTATTTCATGTTAAGTATTTAGAACTGTGCCTGACATGTAGTAAGTGCTTAACAAATGTTAACAATTATTGCTTCATTTTGTTTAACTCAGTTACATGACTGTTGAGCCTCCTATTAGCATCTTATTTTTCAGACCGCACCTATTAATATCCCAGGTAACTAGGGTTCCTTGGGATGCATTAGGAAAATGCTTCTCTTCAAAATAAGTATAGCATTTCCGTTTTTCTGAGTCATTTTCCAAGGAGGGCAGTTTGGAGTGGAAGATCTAGAAGGAGCATCTCTCTTGCGGTCACATCCTTCTTCTGTAAGCATCCCTCTGCCAGGGTGCATGCCTTTTGCTCTTTCTCCTGACCAGTCAGTGATACATTCTGCCATTTTGCTACTTGAGGGATGGTCTGCTGACATCACCTGGGAGCTTGTTAAAATGCAGATCTCAGGTCCTACCCAGACCAGCTGACTCAGAATCTGCATTTTAACAAGCTCCCAAGTGATTCTTAAGCATGTTCATATGTGAGAAGCACCAGACTAACATTTCTGGGTCTGGAGCACCAAAATTCCGCCCTAGGGAAATAGGAAGGAATCAGCCTGAATTCTCTTTACAATACATAATATTGACTACTTCTACAAGTATAGCATTTTAAGCCCTGTGAGATTTCCTGGGACACCTACGCTGACATTCTCTCGGGTGTAATTGTTATCGATTAACATCATGATTGAAAGTGTAGCTCAGGTCTACTGGGAGCTTTAGCTCATTGAAAGAAAAAAAAAACCCACCTCATTGATCTGAAGCCCTCAGTCAGTCATTCTTACCTTTTCAGAAAACACTTCAGATAAATAGCAATAATCTTGGTAGTGAGAGATTTGTCTCAAGGGATAATCTTTCCAACAATGACTTGCATTGATTAAGTTCATTGCTTTTAACTGTTCACTTTGTTGCTGTGGTAACTCTGTTTTAAAAATTACGATGCATTTTCTTAGTTGGGGTTCTATGTAGGGAAGGTAGCATTAAGAAGCACATTTGGGCTTCTGCTACTGTTTTTGTTCTTGCTGAGAGTCTAGTGCTCTCAATGTTTTTGGAATATTGCTTTGTTGAAACAAAGTTCTGGAAAGGGGAGACACTGGACATATTTATGGGGTGGACAGCATACAGAAGGGTCCGGTCAGTCTGATGATTCTTGGGATCTCTGTCAGCTGTCAAGAAAGGACCAGAAGTGCTAGATTGCTCTCTGGAAAACTGCTTTTTGAACAGTTGAGTCATGTAAACCATGTGGAGTAGTGTAGTTAGAGTGTTGCGTTGCCCTTTGCATACGTCTGTCTTTATGGTGGGTGGAACATTTGGAAACTCTCCAGCTTACTGTGGTTGTAAAGAGCGAAGACTCAGCTTGTGTGGCTGGATTTTGACTTATGAAATGTAGGGTATTAATACATTCAGTGTTCTCAGCCACCATGCATTTTTTATAATTGTGACCATAATTATTAATAAAAATAGAATTTACTTGAATTTTAATGACATTTACTGCCTCTGTAAAGAGAGACAGCAGAAGTTTAAGACTGGTATCACCTGTCTCCTATACTTGCCTCACAAAAACCATCTTTCTAAAATGTTACTTAATTATTCACTTAAAATTCCCTAGTGCCTCCCATTGCCCCCTGGACAGAACATGACTCATCAGAACAGAGCTTCTGACCATTCCCTGTGTGTACCTGGGGTTTCTACTTGGAGAAATACTTGGCATTTCCCTGTACACTTGATACTCTCTCCAACCTCTGGACCTCTGACCATCTTGGTCCCTCGGTCTGAATTACTCTACAGCCCCTAACCTTGCTCCCTTCCCTGCCTGGTGCCATCGCTTCAAGACTCAACCCAATGATACTACCTCTATGGAACCTTCCCTAACTCCACAGATTGCTCACCGTGTGTGCTCATACCTCTGCTATGGCATTTACCATGTTGTACTAGCCAGACTACTCTAGAGAAACAACCAGTAAGCGGTGTGTGTGTGTGAGAGGTTTGTTTCAAAGAATTGGTTTATGTGGTTGTAGGAGCTGGCAGGTCTGAAACCCACAGGGCAGACACCAGGCAGGAATCGATACTTACATTTACAGAGTAGAACTCGTCTTCCTCAGGGAAACCTCCATTTTGCTTTTAGGCTTTGTGACTCTTTGGATGAAGTCCATCCAGATTATTGAGGATGATCTCCTTACTTAAAGTCAACTGACTATGGATATTAATCACATCTACAAAATGCCTTTACAGCATCGTGTATATATTACTGTTTGATTAAATAACTTGCGTACTGCAGCCTAGCCAGAATGATACATAAAACTATCCATCAGACATGTCATTCTATAATGTTTATGTATCTGTGTTTTCAGCTTAGGACTAAGAGCTTTCTCAGTCATAAACAAATAATACATTTAAATAATAAAAACAATTTTTTAGATTTCTCAAATTGTGAAAGAAAAAAGTAAGAGTTTTACCATTTAAATGTATAGCTCAGTGGTAGAGGGCATGCATGAGGTCCCAGGTTTAATCCCTAGTACCTCCATTAAAAAAAAAAAATCACCTCAAATGTATAGCCCTTAAAAATTTGAGTCAGTTTTCCCATGACTTATAATGAAGTTCTCCATTGATAACCTGCTGATATTTTTAATTGAAAGGAAATAGAGTAAGCATTATATCTATTAACAATATTTTCTATATTATATATTCATAGGTGTTCCTTATGTGCTTATTGTTAATTTAAATTTAATTAATATTATTTAATTATTAAACTTGAAAAATATGGGTATAAAAAGAGAGAAAAAGATCTGTAAAAATTGAGATGCAGCTTGTTTTAAAATTAAGAGATCTATGTCATTACATGTAAATAGATTGCAACTACACATAATATTAAGTACAATTCTTTAATAAATATTTAGCATCAGCTTTTTTCCAAGTTGTGTCATCACTATAAAGTCAATCCCCTTATTTTGATCTTATTCTTATATTACAAATTTTTTTAAATAATTCTCAAAACTCTTTTCTCTTATGAAAACTTACAGGATTAATTAGTGTATTTTAACATTCCTTTCTTCTCCTTAATACTTGTATTGCTTGACACATTTACTCTTTTTAAAAAACATATCAATATGCTGTTCTATACATTTAAAACATCACTTTACATTAATAGTTTGAATCTCTTAATATTGCTGTTTAACACATGCGACTGGGTTCATTATTTAAGGCCAAATTCAGATTGTCTAAACCCCAACCTATTTGTCCTTCCTGCTATGCTGTATCTGTTTTTTTCCCTTGGCATGTGTATTTCTCTTAGTGGCACTATTATACGCTGAATTACTAACCTTGGAGTATGTATCAACCTCCCTAGGTCCCTCATCTTTCACATCCAATCAGATGCTCAGTGAATCCCAATGATGATCCTTTCCTTAGAGTCTCAAGACGCTTCACATCTTCTGTTTTTATTCCAACAACTATCTTTCCAGCTTGAATTATTATTGTTACCTCCTCTGTAGACTGTTGCAATAAATTTCATGGACCACTCTCTCCTCAGAGACATCTACTATGCTCTTAACAAGTTAATTATGCTAATGTAGTTACCATTCTGATATTCACCAGCTCCAAAGAAAAGTCAGTACTTGGTGGCTTCCCATTGCCTATAAAATAAAAAGCATTTTCTGATCTGATCACTTAACGCGCTAAATGGCTGGTTTACCTTTACAGTCTTGTTCAATCTTCCTGTGTATGGACATGGAAATTAGACTGTTTATTCTAATCAATACATACATTGTATTTCCCCATGTTTGAACCTTAACTGTGCTTTTCTGTCAGTCTAAAATGGTCTACTCAAAATTTCTGCCGATTAAAATAAGTCTTATTTTCCATCTTTTTTTGAAGCCTCTAGGTCCCTTCAGCCTTCAATATATAGGAGTGACTATAGGAGTGACTCAAAGACCCACACTGGGGGATACACAGAAAGGGCAGTCATGCTGGGCTTGTCAAGCTGGGCTATCACAGGACTGGTTCACTGAGGTGCGGTTTCTGCTTCTCAGATTTTAAACTCCAGAAATTTTGTTTTTTCCTTCCAGCCAGAGTCGCTAGAGCTCCTAGAAGACAAACCCCTGCTATTAAAACTAACAAAAATATTTTTGTGAACCAGAATGCCTGTTGTACCAAGTCACAGTGAGTGATTTTCCAGGGTATTTCCTCTCCATAGCAGGAGTCAGTAACTGGAAAGTTGGTAAATTGGCTCAGAATTAAAACATAAGGAATTGATTAGTCTTGAGGGATATTCCATCTGGGTTATGGGAAAACCTCATTGCCTTATGGGGTCACCTGATAAGGTTCTGTTCCTTGGATAATTTGACAGTAAACATCGATGTGTCTTCAGGCTCTACTCTCTTATCTATCACTGCAACTGACTGAGTTACAGTTCTTCTTTACATTTTCCACTCCAATACTGTCATTCTAAAGATATTGCTTTGTTCCCTTGTTTTAAATTTAGCAACACTCTATCCTTATCAATTAACTTGTAAGGTAAGCCAGGTTTATAAAACCACAGTTAGATCCTCTACTGTGGTGTTTTGGGATGGCTGATCTAATCCGTCGTGTTTGGTTTTGACCCTTTGTGGTCTCAGAATGTGCCTCTTGTTTGACTTACACCAGAATTCTTAAATTGCTTTATGCATCTGATACATTCATTTCTGTTTCTCTTTCTTAATATGTTTGTATTACGGTCATTTGTAAACTGATCTTTACTACTTGCCAGGTCTAAATTGCTTGAAAGCAGAGACTGTTTTTTATTCTCTCTCTCTCTCTTTTTTTTTTCCTGTAGTCTCAAGTACTGTGAGTTTAGGTTTTTTTCCAGAAGTGAACTTTGACATTTATTTGTTTTTTACTTATTCATTCATCTTTTTCCTTCCTTCATTCTTTCCTCCATCTCCCTTTCTTTTTTCCTTTGTTCCTTCCTTTCTTCCTTTCGTGCACACTTATGAAGCATCTAGTATGTGAATGGAATATCCTAGTGAGTGGTAATAGTTATAAAAGACTTAGACCCTAATAACATAGTACTGCCACTCACTGATTGCCTTAAGCTCTTCATCAAATCCTTCAATAACACCAAAAGGTAAATGTTAATATACCACTTTTTTTTTTTTTGCAAGTAAGTATACTGAGAGTTTCAGGGAAGGAAGGTCACTTTCTTAAAAACCACAGTTAATGAAATAGCTGGGATTTAGGCCCAGGACTGTTGCCTCAATGTGGTTTTTTTCCCCCTATTGCTTATTGGTGTTCATTGGAAGCAACTTTATGGGTTAGGGTGCTGTGATGGTTAGTTATAAGTGCCAGCTTCATTTGGCTATGGTGCTCAGTTGTTGGTTAAACATTAATTTGAGTGTTGCTGTGAAGGTATTTTGTAGTTGGGGTTTACATCTACAATCAATTGACCAAGTAATAATGTGGGTGGGCCTCATTCAATCAGTTAAAGGCCCTAAAATCAAATTCTGAGAAGAAATTTTGCCTTAAGGCTAAGGCACCAACTTCTGCCTGAATTTCCAGCTTGCCTGTCTGCCTGATAATTTTGGACTTACCAGTCTCTACAATTGTATCTCTCACACGCGCACACACAAAAGTGTTCCCCCGCCACCCATGGAAACAAAGATTAACTGGCTGATAAGCTGATACAGGTTCTGACAATTAAATAGGCACAGTATTGCACAGAAGTGTTTATTGCAGTATCTTAAATTCCCAAATTAAAACAACATTTTAAATTTAAAACGTATACGGCATATAGTAATTTTTTAATGGAGAGGGTTGGTGCCAGTGGTCTTATATTGGATAGGGAGCAAATGTGGAGAGGAAAGGAAAAGGATATGAGGAATTTTGGGTTGTTTCCCAAAATGACTGAAATAGAGGGCTGTAGCAACCTCAGGATATTCATGTGATAGCTATCCAGGGAACAATTTATAGAATTGCTAGTCTTTCTTTCTTTCAATGAAATCCAGAAACAACAACAAAAAACAAGCCTTGTTTTGTCCCTCTCCTGTTTAAAGTTGGCATCTGTATGTATATAGAGTTTGTAGTGTTCACAATTTTACTTTTGGATTTTATAAGGCAGAGTGTGTCAAATATTTTCCAGAAACATGGTCTTTCCAAATAAGACACTCTAAAGAAAAAGGAGTAGTGATTTTAGGAATTTGGATTGCAGTAGGCAACATAGAAAACTAATGTCATTGTTAGACTCAAAATCATCATGGTCAATCTATAGAAGTAAAGTTTTTTGTTTGTTTGTTGTAAATCAGAGATAATACTCTAATAAACCCCAAAGTCTAAAAAACTGATTTTTCTCTTTATTTGTATATATATATATTTAGTGAAGCATAGTCAGTTTACAATGTTATGTGAATTTCTGGTGTACAGCATAATGCTTCAGTCATACATGAACATACATATATTCATTTTCATATTCTTTTTCACCATAAGTTACTACAAGATATTGAATATAGTTCCCTGTGCTGTACAGTATTTTATATATGTTAGTATCGAACTCCCAATTTATCCCTTCCCATCCCTTTTCCCCCCTGGTAACCATAAGTTTGTGAGTCTGTTACTGTTTTGTAAATAAGTTTGTCTTTTTTTTTTTTAATTCCACATATAAATGATGTCATATGGTATTTTTCTTACTCTTTCTGGCTTACTTCACTTAGAATGACAATCTCCAGGGCCATTGATGTTGCTGCAAATGGCATTATTGTATTATTTTTTATGGCTAAGTAGTATTTCATTGTGTAAATATACCACAGCTTCTTTATCCAGTCATCTGTTGATGGGCATTTAGGTTGTTTCCATGTCTTGGCTATTGTATATAGTGCTGCTGTGAACATTGGAGTGCATGTATCTTTTTGAATTAAGGTTCCCTCTGGAAATATGCCCAAGACTAGGATTACTGGATCATATGGTGAGTCTACTTTTAGTCTTTTGAGGAATCCCCATACTGTTTTCCATAATGGCTGCACCAAACTGCATTCCCACCAACAGTTGTGGAAGGGTTCCCTTTTTTCCACAGCCTCTCTAGCATTTATTGTTTGTAGCCTTTTTAGTGCTGGCCGTTCTGACTGGTGTGAGGTGATACCTCGTAGTTTTGATTTTTATTTCTCTGATAATTAGCGATATTGAGCATTTTTTCATGTGCCTATTGGCCATTTGTATATCTCTTCATTGGAGAATTGCTTGTTTAGGTCTTCTGCCCATTTTTGGATTGGGTTGTTTGTTTTTTATTATTAAGTTATATGAGCTGTTTATATGCAATCCCTATCAAATTACCCAGGACATTTTTCACAGAACTAAAACAAATAATCCTAAAATTTATGTGGAACCACAAAAGACCCAGAATTGCCAAAACAATACTGAAGAAGAAGAATGAAGCTGGAGGAATAACCCAATACTACAGACAATACTGCAGAGCTGCGGTAATCAAATCAGCATGGTATTGGTACAAAAATAGACACATGAATCTATGGAACAGAATAGAGACTATGGAACAGAATAGAGAGCCCAGATATAAACCCACAAACTTTTGGTCAATTAGTTTTTGACAAAGAAGGCAAGAACAGACAGTGGAGTAAAGACAGTCTCTTCAGCAGATGATATTGGGATAACTATACAGCTGCATGTAAGTCAGTGAAGTTAGAACACTCCCTCATACCATACATAAAAATAAACTCAAAATGGCTTAAGACTTAAACATAAGACAAGATACTATAAACTTCTTAAAAGAAAACAGGCAAAATATTATCTGACATAAACCTCAGCAATGTTTTCCTAGGGCAGTCTACCCAGGCAATAGAAATAGAAGCAAAAATAAACAAATGGGACCTAATTAAACTTATAAGGTTTTAAACAGGAAAGGAAACAATAAAACAAAAAGACAACCTATGGAATGCGAGAATATATTTGCAAAAGATGAGATTGACAAGGGCTTAATAGCAGATTTTTATTAAATAGAAATGGACAAAATCTAGGAACCAAGTTTTAAATTAATGTGAATGTTCTACTTTACTCCCAGTGCTGACCCTCCTTGGGACAGTGTATCATAGCCAATTGATGTGAAATAACACAATTGGTGGTAGTTATGTTTTACAAAGTTACTTTGAACACTGAATTAGTAAACAGTGCTCATCAGGGGAGTACAAGCCTGTGAGCTTCTGTCCACATTTTTGTTGACCAGTCAGTATAATATCTTGTTTATGGTTGTTTGTTTAAAGAGCTTTCTTTGCTACACTCATTGGCCAACAGTAGTCTAACTCAGTCCCAAGAGAAGCAAATCTGAATCTCATCTTTTCTTTATGCTGCCCATCACAGCCTTCTTACACTTAAGGACAGAGACAGCACTTCAGCACTATCCCTGCAGTCCATTCAAAACGGCAAATTCACCAAAAGAAGCACAAAATGTAAAAACCATGACACTGAAGAGACAGAAGAGTACACTTGTTTGCAGCATGAGAGCTGAAACGAGACTGCAGAGCATCAGCTGGTGATGTGCACATGGGCGACTCAGACATGTTGCCACTCTGTGAATGCCCCTGGAATGTTTGTGAATGACCCCGAAAGCACTGTGAGTGTTGGTTTTGGGGTTACAAATACATATTAGCCAGTAGGCGAATTTACAAATACCAGATCTGTAAATAATGAGCAGCTACTGCAAATAGTTTAGAGCTTTCTAAAAGATAACACAGATTTGTAGCTAAACAGCCTCCTGCAAAGCCGCTCTGTAAGAGAGCACAGTGCTGCCAAAGAGAGTTGTTTGGGCTTCTAAACATTTTAAGTTCATTTGCAAGAGTCTTTAATAAACATTTTAATCTTTGCTACTGCAGCCCTTTAGGAGAAGGAAATAAGCACTATAAATAACAAAACTCCGGATATAGCAATAGGCTTTCCTCAGGAAACCTGAACAATTTCAGGTGTCTGTTTGGAACCACTGGCATGATTAATAAAATCAACACAAATAAACAATCAAAATCCAAGTAAAGTAATTTGTCATCTTTTCCAAAATATTAGTGGAGAAGCAATTTGTTTTCTTTCACTAGGATTTACCAAGTTAATTCATTAACATGTCACATGTTTAACCATGTTAAGACAATTCTTGTTTAATTGAGGTTTTCACCTTTTAATGATTTTTGTCATATTGAAATTTGCCAAGAAATTAGCAAGTCTATAACTTTGATTCTTGCAAACTGTTTATGTACTTTTAGATTGATGCCAATCCTTTAATTCTTTATTTTTTAAGCACTGATGTGCAAATTTTTTAGCTTAAAATCCTGAGTTAGCAAACCAGGGCTTTTCTTGGCTTAAGCAGCTGCCACATCATGGAATTACCCCCGCCCAAGAAAGAGGAGTGAAAGGGAGATCTGCTCATGTACAGCTACTGATGCAAAATTAGAACTCCAGGGTAGAAGAAGTAGATTGGCTCAACTACTGGTGAGTTTATTATCCAAAAAAAGAAAAGAAAAAATGAAGAATCAGTGATATGGAAGATGATTTGAATATTTTGTCTGTTTCAACCACTAGACCATGGTACACTGAAACAAAAAAAGGTTAGGTTGTTATTTCTTTATTTTGAAAAGATACTGCAAACCACTTTTCTCAGCTGTTTCATAAATTAGAATGGGAGAAAATAGATTTATGTTATAGCAAGTAGAATTTAGTTTAAACTAGTGGAAGAGGACACTACCAGTGGACTTTGGTTATGAATATTTATAACCTGAAATACATATAAGAAGTAAATTAGAGAAATTAGCACTGGCAATAATCATATTCATAGAGTGACACTCTGACTTGGAGAGAATTATATTAGGTAGTCGGAAAACTTAAGTATATTGCTGCTTGAAATTTTGTATACGTGGATCCCTAATGTTCTGGGCTTGAATTTGAAAGACTCACTCATCAAGATTTTTAGACACATTATATTTGCTTTTGCAAATTAGAAGCTCCAACCACAGATGCAAGTATACATTGCCATGTGTGGAATTAATGCCTCAGACAGCTTATGAATATGTATGTGTATTTTGGTGGCGCTTCTGCTACATAAGTCTGAAAAGCAGTGGGAAGTGGGTGAATCTGTGTGGAATTGCATATTGCTGTCAGAAAAGTGCAATTCTCAAAGGAAAAAAAAAGTATAGGGGCAAAATTTCATTTCAGATATGTCTTTAAAGATATAAAATTTTCCAAAAGAGGAGAGCTGATATTTGTCCATTTTAATTGTTAAAATTTCTGTTGACATTTTCATAGCAACTTGAAACTGATCTGAGGACAATCCTTTGTATTTAAGTGTGCATACATCTTATGATGGTTTCTGGAAAGCCTTAAGTATTAATATGCAGTGAGATTTGGGTGATATTTAGCTCTGTAGCTACAATGGTCCCTGACTGAGTATCTCTGTTACTGGTATGTATTGGTTGGGTTCAGCTAAAATTTTAGTATGGGGTTTTGTTTCTACATGTCACCTAGATTTTAGTGTTAACTAGTGATTACCTCAAAAGTCTATTTTGCAAATAAATGCAAAGTAAATGGTAGTGCAATTGCAATCCATCTGTTTTATGGTCTCCTGCCTAGGTCATGGTCCCCGGACAGATTGGGAAGAATAGGACAGCTGAGGTGAACAGCTGCTCCTCTAGTGATAGATGTCTCTGCAGCAGTGGATGTGTCTTGATATTCCCTGGGCTCAGTGGGACATGGGATCTCCACCAATTGATTGAGACCCTCTGTGTGTAGTTTGAATTAATTACCCATTACAATGAGTGCAAAGTAGCCTCTTCATAGAAGTTTTAGAGGTTTTGAGAACCCTGGTTACTTAGTGACAAGTTGGTATAAGGGTGTACTAGAGCAGGATCAGATTGTTGGTCCCTATTTTATATGTTCTAACAGTACAATTCTGATACTTAAGACAGACATTTAAACCATCTTTTCCAGAACACATTTTAAACATCAGATTGCACTGGGGATAATGATGTCATCCGTACAGCTCTATTTTATTGAATTCAACTTATTGCATTTGACCAATTTAATCAACACCAAAGAGATTTTAATGTATCACTTACATGCAGTTTGTTTACAGGGCATTCTAAACATCCTCCCTGAAATACCACCTGGTACAGCTTTGCTTTGTGACCTATTTTGGGCATAGTATCCCTCAGGAGATTTCCCATTACCCCAGTATCCTTTATGAAAGGGAAGAATACTTTACTGTGGCTTTTGATGTGTAGTTAGAATCCCTGTAAATTTTAAACATTTTGAAAATAGGGCTGGCCTAATTGATGGTCAGGAGTTTTCTACGCAAAAATATTTTCCTACAGTTAGCCCAGGTCATGACTTCTTAATGCCCTTCCTCATTGGAACTTTAAATTGGGTTAAGGAAGTGTGTTGTTTAGAGACTTAATAGTTGTTCTGAATTTTCAGTTGTCATAAAAACAAACAAACAAGCAAAACTCTCTTGCCTCTTCATCTCTCTTGCCCACTAACCATTCTTTGTTCCCCTTGGCAGTGAAACTCACAGCAAGTCTACACTTGTTGTCTCTGCTTCTCCTTTAATTGTCTCATAAACATACTTGAATCAGACTTATGTCCCCACCACTCCACCAGAAATCTGATTGCGTTCAATGGTGACCTCCCAGGTCCTTGACTTTGAATTGGTCAGCATTTTGATCATCTTGACCTACCCCAGAGAAGCAGAGACAATTCATGTCTCCAGATGCCCACAATTCACTTAATTTCTTCTTTCTCCAGATCTCTTTGTGTTGGAGTGCCTGAAGGATCAGTATTTAGACCTCTTGTCTTCTTTATTCGCACTTATCATGGGGGATATCATTCAGACTCATGACATTAAATATTATTTATAGGCTGATGACTGCCAAATTCATGTCATTAACCCAGAACTCTCTCTCTCTTATATAATTTTTCTATTTCAGAAGTTACAGGAATTTTTGGTTGCACATCCCAAAATTTTGAATTGACCAATTTTGCATCTTCAATGAAAAGAAAGAGCCCTCTATAAGATTATAGATAAAGAACAAAAATTTTAAATGTTGTTCTCATTATAATTAAATACTCATTCTAATTTCTGCGTTCAGGAGTTGGGGGATTTAACTTCAGATAAGCAAACTAGAATCACTTGATTCAGGAAGGCACATCATACAGGTTGAAATGATTTTTATGCATACTAGTTGATTGCAGTTTCATGTTTAAGGTTGTTTACCTAACAAACTAATTCTTAGCAACATAATATACCATGTAAATCCTATTGGGAGATACCATTTAGCCAGAGAAATCATTGCTTGTTTAGAAGAGTGTTACAAATGTGCATAACACTGTTATTTATATGTCAATAGATGAAAGAAGAGTCTAGCATTTATAATTAAGGAAGAAACATGGATACTAATATGGCCAGCTAACACACTTAAAATGATATTAGTAAATTACTTGTTTTGCTTGCTTCCCTTTGTAAACATTGTCCTTTCTGCTTACTTATTAAGAAAAAGTTAACTCACTATTTTAATCAAGTTGAGAAGTTGAATTTTATAACTAAAATATGTAGTTGACAGCATACTTAAAACATCCAAAGTTATAATGATGAGCATCCTAGAACATTTTGTGTCCTGTTAATTGTCTTAAGTGATTATTTTAATACCTGGAGTTTGAGTATATTCCAAGTTATTGTATTTATCATTATTTCCTACCAGGTCAGTTTTATTGTAGTTTCTCACTAGAAAGTGACTGATTTGAAAGCAATTTCCAGGTTGCTTCATCTTAACCTTAAGCGTCTCAAAAATGTTTACTCGTTCTCTGAGTTGCACTAGGACTGCTTGTGTTGAAGAAAAGACAAAGTTAAAATAAAGATTCCAGAAATACTTGTTAGAATGTATTACATGAAAATTACGTAAAAATATAATGAGATCATGAATCATTTAAGGTACAGTGTTGAAAAACTGAGATCTAAGAATATAGAAGTAGATAAATTTTCCCTCTATCTCATGTGATTCAAAAGCAGGAAGACATATTTAATGTATAAAATAGATTAAAGTAATTAAATACATGTATGTAAATAAATGTTATATTTAAAAATGCAAAAATAAAAGAAATATAAAAATAGAAGAAATATAAAGATAGAAGCAAAATGGTTTTGCCATGACATTTTCTAGGTTTCTCTATATAATTTCAATAAATTTAATAGTGTTGACACAGTTGATGACTAGGAAATTGATATTGGTGTCATTTAGAAAATTAATGCAAATTATGAGTGATATTCAAAGGAAAGATAGATGTTCAGAAAGTGAAAATAAATTTTCATATAACTGGAAACACAAATATTAAAGCTGAAAAGAAAAAATATTCATCCTAGTAATAGTATAGAAATGTAAATTAAAAATTAAGTGTAGAGTGTGGACTACTGTCTATTAAATTATTAAGTATGTAAAAATTATAAATCCATTTTAGGTGAATCTGTGGGGATATGTGTGAACTCACACATTGCTGCTAGCATTATAAATTGGAAGAATTTATCAGTATATTAGGTGGTTACAATTATGGTCATAATTTTGACTTACCATTTAGCTTCTAAGACTTTTACTGAAGAAAATAACCCCCCAAATTAAATACAGTGGCAGAGAGAGAGACAGAGAGGAGGAAGGAAGAGAAATCCCTAAATTTTTAAATATTAATTATGAAGATATTGTATAAACTGATGAGCAACCATATTTGAAATAAATATGTCAGTGTGAAGCATTTTATCTACACAATGATTACAGATATCTAAGAGTCTGTGCATAGAAGGAGAATGAAAGAAATAGGCCAAGAAGAAAATAACCCAACACTGATAATTTATAGATGTTATTTAATGCAATTTAGCTTTGTTTACTTCTTCATTAATTTAAGCTTCTGGTTACAATAATTGTTGCATATTCATACATTAAAAAGAATATAATACTTTTATATATTAAAGTATACCATATACTATAATGTATAATATAAATCATAGCCTTTATTTTGTACAAATAATATTAAAATTTGAAAATAGTCTGAAATAACTTTTTGAAATTCTGAGCCACTTTTAAAAAAATAAGCATGTTAACCTTAAATTGCAATTTGGATTTGAACCTAAAAATATCTGTTAATATATCTGCATTTTATGGCAACAAAACAAGCTTAATCACTTTGCACAGCACAGATTTAGAAACTGCTAATAAGCTTGCTTAAAATGGCCTCAGTAAAAATCTGTATTGCAAGGAACGTTTGATGTTAGTAAATTCACAGCACAGCCCATGAATTGCTGTATTTAGAGAAGGTACTCTGATAGCTTGCTTATTTCCTTGTCTCTCGTTAGCATTTCCATTAATGCAAAACACACCTATATATTGAGTAAAAATAACATTATGTGTTTAAGAAAAAAACGAATGAAATTCTACATCTCATTTTATGTGGTTAGACAGCAGTTGTGGATGCCTTAAAATCCACTACTTCAGTAGAGTGCTGGAGAACAGGTTCATTTTCCAAAGCTTGAGAAATTAAAAACAAATGAAATCCCCCCACTCCCTACCGCCACAACCAAAAACAAACCAAAGGACCAAAATTGTACTGTTTATTCCTATTGAATCAGAAATACCCACTGTTCATGGACATGATTATTTTAAATGTTGTACCTGTTTAAATGTAAGAAACTTAATTGTTCAAACAGAAGTGTTTTTACCTCCCAACTTCCCACGGAGCACACATTGAAAAGATAGCAGTGATATGCTTTACAGAATGTGGGATTTAGGTACACAAATATCTTAAGACAGATCTATTCGTGGTGGTGGCTTTTGCTTTCTTTAAGGAGAGCATAGCTCAAAATTACCTGAAAGGGTGGGAAAAGTGAACAGATGAAGTGTTTCTTTGGT